>NC_134841.1:21680141-21984828 GCF_965363235.1 Mytilus galloprovincialis
TTAATCCACTGAGAGGTACAAATACAATGTCAATGATATGTTTATGTGGATTCTTCCTATTAAAAACCCATTATAATATTATCTTTGCTGTATACATGTAGTTAATCCATTTCTAGAATTATGAATGAAAGAGGTTAAGTTATATACTATTGAGGCAACAACCCAACAAAGCTAAATAAACTACATCTCAGTTGTTGAAAATTGAATTTTTCTTTTCTTTTTTGATTGATTGCACAATTATTGCTAGGACCATACTTAATTTTTTTTTAAATGCACTTTTTCACATAAACCATAACTATATAACATATTAAGCAGTGTCAGTGTTTAAGGTCAAGTAACAGTAAATGAACGCCGTCTAGCGGATTCCGCGAAATATTGCGACGTTTTGTACGAATTACGTCCCTTTGACCAGATTTTGCAATGTTGAAATTGCACCCGGCGACTTTTCGATGGGACAACGTCAACGGTAAATTTGACGGAAAGTATGTTACTTCTAGGAGAATGAACTTGTTTTTCTAAAATTAAAAATTGAAAATGAATATGAAAACAGTCCTGAAGACGATCTTCAAAATGAAAATCAGGACATAGGGTGGTAGAGTTTGTATATCTGCCGACGGGTTAAAACAAGCGTGAAAACTGTTGCTCACTACTGTTTCTACATAATTGTGATGAGAAAAAACAGTATGGTCTCGGAAGTATTCTATATGTAGTATGTCAAAACTGTCCTCTCAAAAACCCTATATTCACTGGGAAAAGACATCGTCTAGCAGAAAATAAGCAGAAGCTAGGGGTGCAAGTTTGGGACATTAATACTAAAGTTAAAACTTAGTATTGTACGGTAAGACTATAATATCTCCCATATTTTGAAAATTATCACACCAGTCGGAACAAGTAAAAATATTTTCAAATTAGAGAAAAGGAAATGAACCACATAAACTAATACTGGTCATAAATTCGCCGCTGAGTCAGTCATAGATGGCACTAAACTATAATACACCTTGTTCACGGTTGGAACAATAGTTTAATATTCATACACAGTTTTTATACCCCCGCTTTAAAAAAGGGGGGTATACTGTTTTACCTCTGTCTGTCCGTCCATCAGTCCGTCCGTCCGTCCGTCCGTCAGTCAGTCCGTCCCATGAAACTTTCGTCACATTTTTCTCAGGAACTACACATCCACCCTTTCTGTAATTTGGTATCAACATTTATATATGTCAGCCATACCGTGTGATGCGTTTTCAGATTCATCACTTGACAACTTCCTGTTTACCGAACACTTGTCTGATTTTACACATGATAGCCAAGTTGAAAATTTTTGTCACATTTTTCTCAGGAACTACAATACAAGGATTTCTGAAATTTGGTTTCAGGATTTATATAAGTCAGCTATACCGTGTGATGCGTTTTCAGATTCATCACTCGACAACTTCCTGTTTACCGAACACTTGTATGATTTTACACATGATAACCAAGTTGAAAATTTTCGTCACATTTTTCTCAGGAACTACAATACAAGGATTTCTGAAATTTGGTTTTTTGTTTTTGTAATGGTGCTTTCTTACACGTCCGCAATTTCGATGTTAAAAATAGAACACAAATCTTTAAATAGATACATGTATAAATAGTATATATGGTTTAAAAATTTATACAGGGCTTAGTATCCTAATAGTATTGATTCGTACGGTTGTCTCCTCAAAGGAAATTTGTTATATATATATGGGTAAAAATTAACTGAATAAAAAAAAAAATGTACCCTAGCTGAAAGTAGCATTTCAAATATACAATGGAACTGTTCTCAATTCTATTTCACTCATAAAACTTGAAGGTTGAGAACGAGATTATATCGATCACCTCTATATCATAGTACTACTATATATACCGACTGAAAAATATGCACAGTGTCACAGACTTTCAGTACCTAAAGTTTAATGTAAATCCCGTAAGTAGTCAGTACTTCAATAAGACAGCAACCAGACAACAACACAAGGCCAAAAGAAAATTAAAAAGGAAAAGACATCTTATGATATGCATTTGACGGGGGTGGTGTGCAGGGGTCCTGATCCCGAAATCCCGGACTTAAAAACATGAAATCCCGAGGTCCCGAATTTATAGAAATTTCAATTCCGCCATACTGAAATTCGAAAAAAAATAGCCGGATCCGAAATCCCGTGCTGAAAAACACCCGATCCCGGAGTCCTCATTTGTGTAGATGGACTAAATAACAAAACACAATATTACCAGTCATGTCTCAGCCTGTGTGCGATTGTTTTTTTCTTGGTTTTTTTTCGGTTGGGAGGGGGGAAGGGGAAAAGGGGGGGTGTAGCCATATCAAACATAAATATGTACATCTGTTGTTATGTCATATGTCTCAACTTCCGTTAATTTGGTTTCCTCAGAAATGTTTTTACACAATGTATTTTCTGGAAAATACACTGTACTACAAAGACTACAAATGTCTTGAGAGAAAGGGAAATTCAGAGAGAGAAGCACAATAATTTATTGTCACACATGATTAGATCTCAAAGGGAGTTGCAGAATAAGGAATACTGGCGAATGTCGAAATTGAACAAAAAAGTGCAAAATTATAAAGAATAACAACGGAAAATAAAATAATTATTTTATATAACAGTGTAGACCATGTACAGAATTTTACAAAATCGTTAATTGAAGATTTTACAGAATAAGCGTTATATCTAAAGATAAAGAACATTTAGGTCCACACTTCATATGGACCCTTATAATTCATTGGATTATCTCGGTGTTGCTGGTCAGTAATGAATAAAAAATCACTGGTCAATTTAAAGGTTGTTGTAAGTGATGCAATATATTCTTATTTTCCTGTTCCCCTTATGTAACTTCAAGTTTTATTAAAGTTTACATCCATCAAAGCCTTAGTTTAATTTAGTTTCCTGTCATTACTACCCCCTCCCCCTTTATTTGTCGCATGTTGTGTATCATGTACTGATTCTATATATACTTCGAGCATACATATGTACACTTATGGAACCATTTAGTAAACCTTTTTAAAACGTTTTTGTAGACTTGTATATAATAAATTTTATACAGAATAAAAAAGATATTAACAAAGATGTCAGTTTGTCTGCGTGTTTTACTTGTTAACTTGAAGATGTATAAATAACCACACGACACTCTTTCAAGAATTTGTAGAACCATTGATATAATGTTTGTTTATATATGCGATGTTAAGCAGCAGTATATGGACAGAACACGTTCTGTTGTGATATAGTACCAAAACACAAGCTTTAATTTACATGTTCCGCTGCTAAAAAAAAACGTTTTTTTTTTTCAAAAGTGGCCAAATCATATATCGGAACGGAGAAAAAGTGTAAACAGATGACTTACAAGATAGTCTAAGAGATTTATGAATTGGTTACCCAAAAATGACAAAGTTCAACTATCTCTCATTATAGCAAATATTAATAAAGATCAAAACCCTGACCACATGCAAACAGACAGCAAAGTACATTCTAGGATTCAAACTGTAAATGTTTTGCGGAATAACTATAAACTATAAAGGGGGACGGACGGACGGAAGGACGGGAGGCCAGACGGAATGACGGACGGACAGACGTACAGGGGTAGTTGAGGGGGCATATAAAAATATAGCTTCATTAACATCTTTTATTGCGTCAACTTGTAGACAGTAACCTTGATGATTTCTATTTTAAGATTTTACCATTTTTGCGTTCATGTACTTACAACGTATTTTTGTCTGAATTAGTAATTGATTTAGATATGTATATTGATAATGAACATACATGTATCACATTTTTTACAACGTATAATTTCTTTTTAAAATGTTCAATAAAAGAGGTTCTGATTGGGGTTTCCGGAATACAGAATAATGGGCAAAAATTGCAGAATAAAATGCAAAAAAGAAAATAAAAGAAAAAGTGTATAATGAGGTGCTAAAATGTAAAGAATAAAGAATATTGGTAATACTAAATAAAAATTTATGATAATTATCCAGACTCTTATGATAAAAAGAATCTATCAATACGAAACACATAGTCATCGTGCATAATCAACACGAAGAACGTTGGAAATTATTAGCATGATAACTTGACGTTATATAATAAAAATTACGACGTCACAAATTTTGATGTTTTTTTTTTTGTCAAAATGTTGGGTTTGCGTCGCTTCTACAGGGAAAACGAAGTCGGTGACCATATATTTTTTTAATATCATCTAATTCGTAAGACAAAGAGGAAAAAAATATTAATTTAAAAACAAATTCTATGGAGCGGTTCTCGTGATTTATACCAGAAACCGAAAATTGTAGAAGAAAAATATAGATTTACCCTATATATTCAATGTAATTTAGTACCCTCTCGGACCATTTTAAAAATGGATTTTTCTTGAAAACGAAGTCGGTGACATATACTTTTTTTTACATTTTCTGATGTATATTTTCAATATCTAATTGAGTTCTAAGTTTTAAAAAAATCTATGGACTAGTTTATTTACTGATCCTTGACCTTAAGGCAAGCCATAACAGGTAAACATTGTACAAATAATAATGATGTGCTTTTCATCAAAAATCCAAAACTACATAATGGATATTCAATGATGCCTCATTTTTTCAGACAATCTAGAACTTCATAACAGACTGTATAAAGATTTTGTTTTCAAACAATACATGACTACCAGCCTGATTTATTGCACAATTATGTAATTTCTGGACAAGCTAGAACCTCAAACATATATATTGTACATTTTTCCCCAGACAAACCAGACCTACATAACAGATTTATCAAGCTTCCAATAAGTGTTCCCCAGTCACCTCTGATCTTTACACTGAGACAAAGTATAGAAAAAATAGAAAAGAGGCTACTATCAGGTTTGTTGATTATATAACCTAGAGTATCTTAAAATGATAACAAAGGTCTCATTTAAACTTACCATTAGTATTTAGTCAATTGTAAATTAGGCAACTTTCTTTAATTCTTTGATGAAATATGTTGATGTTAAAGTTTCAAAATAACTTTCTATATAGGAGTTAGGAGATGTGGTATGATTGCCAATGAAACATCTATCTACCAGAGATGAAAGAAGAAAGATTAAAAAAAAAATAAAGGTCATTCCAAAAGATGCCTCATCCTCATTTTTATTTCAGATGCCAATAAGAACTTAGTTTTACCTCATCATTACATGGACTGCATTAAAGATCTCAAGGTCAAAGATTTCATTAGATCTGTACTCAACATCTTTAACGTTGATCGTCATATGATGATTGTTGTAAACTGTTGGGGGCTGCAGGTAACAGCTTTACAACCTAGTGATGTTATCTGTGATGTTTTGGTTCTGACAGAGAATCAGGGGTGCCACCTGGTGACCATTTCACAGATTAGTAGTGAGCAGATTTGGGAGCATTGTCGCTATGTAGCAGCCTTCATTAAAGAGAAGCTTGTTTGCCATGGAGGATGCGTAGAAAAGTTTGGTCTGGTTTGTCATGTCGCAAATATGGATGGATGTGACGATGAAATAGAGAATAGTTTGTCAGATAATTTTTACCCATCTCATTTTTACGTCACACCAACTAAATTTGACAGTTTAGTTCGATCTCTTATAATAACAATGGCAGCATATGAACCGATTGATTTTTCTACTCTAAACACAACAAAGTCAATGAGAGAAGTTCTGGCCACAGATAAATACTTTTTCTTGTTGACTTGTGACCAGTTTGATTTGATATGTAAACAACAGTTTACTAAGGAATTATGGGTACATGGACCCCCAGGCTCAGGGAAGACTGTGGCTGCTGTACAGTTTATAGCAGAGCTCAGAAGGAGGGGATGTCAAAAAGATGATGTATTGTACCTTGCGGAAAATGAATTACTGTGTTCCTATGTCAGGTAATGATAGAAAAGCAACAACACAGCAAAAAAAACCAACAAAAAGCTAAGGAACAGCTATTTTTTTTTAAGCCTTCAACACTAAGCAAAAAAAAACAAAAAAAAACCAAATAAACTCGCAAATCATGTGAAGTTTAAGATGGACCTTAGCACTGTTTCTAGCTGTATTCTTTGCAAACTTATGATCATGCCAAAACCCTGCATTGAAAAACAGCAATTGAGTTATATCAATAAGGCCACACCAATTTGATTCCTTGTTCGACGGACCCGCCCGCACCTATTTTTTTCAAAACAGAATTTTTTTATTTTTTTTAGATTCCCGCTTCCCGCATCTGGAAATGTAATCATGTCCATTTCCCGCACCGTTGTTTTTGTAAATATTATAAAAAGAGGGTCTCACTAATTAGCGACAACAAGCGTCAACAAGCGACAAGAAGCGACAACAAGAATTATTTTAGCGACAAGAAGCGACAAGAAGACTATTTAGTGACAAGAAAACATTTTTTTTTATTAGATATAAAGAAATTTGTATTTAATGTTTTTTTTTTAAATATACGAGCAGATATGTCTAATTAAAATGTTTTATTATATAGATAGACGAAGAAATGAAACATTTGTGAGGAAGAAAGAGATTGTGAAGTTTATATTAGGGAGCTACCATTTGATTTTTAGGGGGGGGGGGGGCTAGGATGAAATTTGAAAAAAATAGGCAGGACAGGAGTTTTGAGTAAAAAAAAAGGCAGGATGAGACACTTGCAAAAAAAAAAAAGTCAGGACGACAATTTAGGTAAAAAAAAGTCAGGATAAACTAAAAAAAAAGAAAGGCAGGACCAAACAGAGTGAAAAATAAAAAGGCAGGACAGAGATTACAGCTAAAAAAAAATGCAGGACAAAATTTTTCATCCTAGCCCCCATAAAAATCAAATGGTAGCTCCCTTAGTATATTGGTAGATGAAGAAATTTAACATTTGTGAAGAAAAAAGAGATTGAGCTTTTTTTTTTTATTTTTAAATATGAAGAATATGTATAAGATAATGTATGTATCTGTTTTCATCAAAGTCAAAGTATGAATAAACGAATGGAGATATATATGGAGCGGGCATAATGGAATATAATATTTTGATTCATTTGCTTAATACTATGCTATAAGTGTACTCTTGTTATGTCAATTCGATGCTTTATTTGTAGAACTCTCAGCCACGCTTTGCCATCTTTATTATTTAAGCGTGTTTCCAAATCCCACGACGAGGACGTGGTTCTACCTTGGGGTCCATATAATTTTTTTTTTTTTTTAAATTATTTTTAGTCATTATATAGTAATATGTACGTTTAATGAGGCAATAAACAAATAAAAAGATGAAAACATTCACATTTCAATTTTCTTTTCCTCTTGTTTGATTTCAGTTCTTTGTATTTCACAATTTGTGTCAATATTTTCAGGACAATGATGCACAAATAATTCATTTTGCGAGCTTAATATATATTGCACGAAAAGAGTTTTAAAAAACAAATTATAAGATAAATAATATGTTCTAAAACACAAGGAAAAGTAATCTCATAATACACTAATTAAACATAATACTGGCTGTTATACATAATAGATGATAAAATATTATGTAAATAATGTTTCATTTTTTTCTATCAATTTTAACTTTCTTGTCGCTAAAATTATTTTCTTTTGCATATTCTTTTAATATTTATTGCAATAATTAATTTTAATTAAAAAAAATATGTTTTCTTGTCGCTAAATAGTTTCTTGTCGCTTCTTGTCGCTAAAATAATTCTTGTTGTCGCTTCTTGTCGCTTGTTGACGCTTCTTGTCGCTAAAATTCTTGTTGTCGCTAATTAGTGAGACCGTAAAAAGATATCAACATTTGTTTTAAATCACAGTCTAACCTGTATATAACGACTTTAAACATAAAATCATCCCACCACAAGGTATAAATATCTGTGTGAATATGTGTTTCGGCATGAAACCTATTTATCCAAAGAGGGAGTGCTCCGATATAAATTTATAACAGCGCGGAAATACCTGTAAAGAACAAACAATTGGTTTCTTTCCCCCTTACTTATATTTCCTATCAAAACATGTTCGCTGTTAGAATAAAGTACGAAGAACTTCTGAAGGATTTGCCTTCAACTGCAATTATATTGTATGCTGGCGAAACAAAACTATCTATAGCCACTGCATGTTTATGCACCTGTCCTGATTGATTCAGGGGCATGTCGTTCAGCAGTTATCGTTTGTTGATGTTGTTCATAATTTGGTATTTTCCTGTTTGGATATATATATAAATTAAACCGTTGGTTTTCCTGTTCGAATTGTGTACGCTAATAATTTTGGGGTCCTTTATAGCTTGCTGTTTGGTCTGTATCAAAGCCCTGTGTAAAAGGCCGTACTTTGACCTGTGTTTGTTATAATCAGGTTGAGAACAACCCTCCCTCAGAAAGGGGTCATTTTATTGATGTAGAAAAGAAAATAGAAATACCAAGGATTTGTATAGTTCTTCTATACAAAACCTTTGAAAATTTAGAATTTTGTACTCAAAAAGAGGAGATTAAACAACTTTTTCTAAAAGAGGGGTCCACTTATTTTGAATAATATTAAACTGTTAAAGTAAATGTGTTAACATGGTTAAAGTCCAGGAATATTACAAAATTCTTGGACATGTTTTGACCACTTAATATTAGATAGATATATAGTTCTTTGAGAAAATATGAGCTCTTTTATACAAACAAATATATTATAACTTATATTGATTCCTTATAAAACATGTAAAAGGGATATTTTTTGAAAGCCCTGGATAGTACACATTTGATTTCTTTGCCAGAATTATCTTAGGCCACACCAATTTAATTTCTTGTTCTACAGATTTTTGGACTCCAAAATATGGGGCGAGCGAGCGATTTGAAAATTTTAATAAAAAAATATTCGTATATTTTTTTAAAGCCCTGGATAGTACACATTTGATTTCTTTGCCAGAATTATCTTAGGCCACACCAATTTAATTTCTTGTTCTACAGATTTTTGGACTCCAAAATATGGGGCGAGCGAGCGATTTGAAAATTTTAATAAAAAAATATTTAATTTGCAAATTTTTGAGGCGAAGCTTGAAAAGTAAAGGCGAGCGATTATAATTTTTTTTTGTAAACATTAAAAAGTAAATTTTGACAATATTAAAACTTGATTTATCACTTGTACGTTGACATTTCTTTAATTTCTGATGTATTTTTTCCCTGTTCACCAAGAAATAATTAAATCTGGTCTATGTGTGTGTGACTGACAATGAGACAATTCTCTATTCAAGTCATAATCAGTTTTGGGGCAACCCCTTAATGCTATAAATATACGATCCAGTCATACATTTTGGTTATCTTATCCCAATTTTGATTCCTTAAGACTTAGTAACATAAGGCAGCAACCATTTGATTTTCTGGGGGGGGCTATGGTTTTTTTTTCTGTACAAACTTTTTTTTTCGCGACAAGTCAAAAACAATTTTTTTCTTTCAATTTTAGCATTACATATAGTGGCAGCTGAGGGAGTAACAAACAATTTTTTTTTTTTCAGAATTCAAAACAAATTATTTTTTTCTCCAAAAACTGGAAACAAACTTTTTTTTGCAAAAAAAACCATAGCCCCCCCCCAGAAAATCAAATGGTTGCTGCCTAAGGAAACCATAGTTATCAGTTTCTCTTCCAACTGGTACCATATTTTACCAACTACTGTCATAATTTAACCCAACAATCACACTGAAGCTGGCAAAAAAAAATATAAAACATTTAGGCAAACAAGGGGCACATCGAGATATATGTTAGATAACTTGGCAAGACATAAGGCATGTACATAGGGTAAATAATTAGTCTATATATGTAAGATATAACACCAGTAACTTGGGACCTAGTCAAAAAGATATACTTGAAAGTAGTACATATTGAAAACAACATAGTTCTGATGCATAGGTATTGATATCAAACTATGAAGAAAATATATAATTTGATAATTTAAGTTTCAACTTGAAACATTTTTTATCTTGAAACAATAGACTTAGTACTTACATGTACCTCTTTTACTCCTTTACAATTTATGACCTTTGGTGTACATACCTTTTATGTTCTTTCCTTTCAAAAAAGTAAAGAATTTATAAGTTTAAAGGCCAACCAACCACACATTTTCAAATATGTCTTGTTTTTTTTTATATTTTGCTTATGCAGTTGAATATGTATCATAATTTGTATTTCAGGTCCTTCAATTTCTGCTTGGTAACTACAAGAAGAAAAATACTGGAACTTTACTTTGATTTAAAGAAATTCAATGAAACATATCAGAATGTCAAAAATGTGATTGTGGATGAGGCTCAGAATTTCAAGGATCGGGACGGTGATTGGTATGGTTTGGCATCGCATCTGGTTTCTAGACATGAAAATAATCACGGAATGGAAAACTGTTGTGGGTATTTCTGGGTTTTCATGGACTATTCTCAGAAAGTTCACAAGTTCAAAGCAGGCCTTCCATCAGTAATTGGCAAAAATAACTATATGCTTAGCGAAGTGGCACGAAATTCAAAAGAAATTTTTGACTTTGCCAAGCAATTTTTGGATACTGCTAAAACATCTGATGATCAAGAGGAAACTTCAGCTTTGAAAAAAGTTGACAGCCAGCCTCACTTAGCTCATGAATATTCATCAGGCCATGAAGTAGAAATTATCAAATGTAAGCAAGAAAATATTGAGAAAGCGATATCCAAAGTGTTAAATCAGTTGATGGAGAATGGTACAGAGATTGGGGATGTTGCAATATTAGTAGGGAAAAGTAAAGACAAGCAAGAAATAGAACATGCTGTGCAAGATATTCAAAAAGAGGCTCAAATGAAGGAGGGCGTTTTAGTTGACACAGTTCATAGGTTTAGTGGTCTTGATAAGCTTGCTGTTATAGGAGTTAATCCTCATGTTAATGAGGAACATGCTAGTTTACAGAAGTTCTTACTCAGCCTAGCTACAAGAGCTAAAGATAATTTAGTTATCATAACCACCTCAGATGATCTGAAATTGTCTAAAACCTTTAAATCAAAACCTTAGTCTCATAATACTAGTTACAAAGAATGAACCAAATTGCTCTGTTTTGCTCTCTTGTTGCAGAAGAACTTTATTTGCTATAACTGCAGAGCTTAATATGAAACGTGTCCCTCTTTAAAAGGTTTGAAAATAAACTCAAATAAAGTTGTTTTTAAAAGAGTGAGAAATACCAAAGGTACATTCATACATCTTAAATTGAAGAAAAACTGACAACATAGAAAAAAACAAAAACTGACGAAAAGGGAAACAAACCAAAAAACATTGCATAGAAAACTAATGACTGAGCAGCAAGGACCTCAACAAAAACATTAACAAATTATGTTCTTACACAAATCATTGTCCACACTGTGATGATTTCATTGTTAAATCTTTTTTTCTGTTTGTCATGCTGTGGTCCTTTGATTCAAATTTTTAATTTCTTTATTTACACAATTTTCAAACTCATGTCTTGGCTACATTTAGACCAAACAAGTTTGCTGTCTTCACATTTTTCCTGTGATAATTTGACTCATATTATGTTTTGAAACATTACAAATTTTCTTTTTTTTTAATATTTTTGATCATTGCAAAATGATGTACATATATTTACAATTCTTAGTACATATTTTTAAGATTGAGCTTGAAGAATGTATTGATTTCAATTGTTTGCTTGGAGAATTTTTTATCAAGGAAAGGAACATTTGCTTTTTCTATTTTTTACTAATGTCTGAGTTTTTTACACCAAGGATGGGGTCGATTACTTTAAAATGTAATCAATTAAATTACAATTACTTTGCTTATAAAATGTAATCGATTACATTACAATTACACCTTATTTCAAATGTAATCAATTACATAAGATTACATTTCTTTGAAGTAATCATGATTACTTTTGATTACTTATGATTACATTGTATTATATACTGCAATTTTTAAGAATTTCTTTTATAACTGTTTATCCTCAGGAAAAAGCTAATTTTAGTTAAATTTTTTAAAGCCATAATTTATTCATCTTATTTAAAAGAATTTAGACAAGTACAGTGTAACATGTATAATTTGAAACAAAGCTATAGACAAGTGTCCTTTCTCTTTGTCTTAATTGCAATATCAATAAAGTTATAAGTGGTTATTTGTCAATATTTGTTTGAAAATTTTAAATACATGCAGTATTTATCAAAATATTTATGGAAAACAAAGTTTATTTAAATTGTCAAAAAATTAAATCTGGTTTTAAATTCCATTTTGAATAAAATGGGCTCATGCATTTATGTCGACCATCAAATTCAAATTGGAACTAATTGTTTTCTGCTTTTGAATTTCAATGTACTTTATCAAAATATTGGGCCAACTTATATGAAATTGGAGTTAATATCAGAAGTGTTCAATCAAGGAACAAAAATGCTTTCAAAGCATATTCTTATACCATAAGAGCTCAATCTCACAAACACTTGGAAGGCAAATTCCTTTAGTAAACTGTTAACAAAATAAAACATAGTATTTACTAGTTTCATGATTTTCATTCATGCTTTACATTTTTATATTGTCTATCAAAAACTGTTTTCATATATGTACAATGTATTGTCTATCAAAAACTGTTTTCATATATGTACAAGATTTGTAATCAGGAAGTAATCATATGAATGTAATCTTAAAGTAATCATGATTAAACCTGTTTTTTTGCCATGTAATTGATTACATTATGATTACTTGTAATCAGAAATGGCATGATTACTGATTACATAGTATTACACTGCAAAATGTAATCGATTACAGCTGATCCTGATTATGATTACCCCATGCCTGTTTTACACAGACCAGCCTGGGTGATTCAAAAAGTATGTGTTGCAGCTTTATAAGAATTTGTTGATTTTTGATTTAACAGTTATTGTGCCAAGAAAATATTAAGTATATAGATGATCTATATAGTAAGGCTTTTTTAATATGTTTTACTTGTAACAAGGTTAAAATAAGTAATTGTTCTTCATTTAAGTGTTAAGAGTATTATTATTTTTACACATGTACACTGTGTATACACATGTTAATTTTTTACACCACAGTTAGTGTGTTTGTCAATAAAATATCAAGAACAGGACCTCATGAGTTATTGCCATCAGCTTATCTCTGTTGTCTATCTGGGGTGAACAATTTTTTAAATCACTAAATAAATTTGAATACATTATAAACTGTCAGTGATTCATAAAGAACATTATCAATATAAAAAAGAAGATGTGGTATGATTGCCGATGAGACAACTCTCCATAAGAGACCAAAATGACACAGAAAAATTTATAAAACAGTCAAAGAATTCTTATAAAAACTTTATTGAACAGCCCAAGTCTGTTCAGTGACCCTGCAAACTACCTGAAACCAACATGGCAGCTGTAACTACAATTATAAGGTTATTTATAATTTAACAAAACCAATTAAAAAGTACATATAAAATCATGCAAAAGAGGATTTTTTATTGGGAGTGTAACAACAGTCACTATTATTAATCTGTTTTTTTGTTATATATTTAATATATTGAATATATAAAAACTTATTGTCAGTTGATTGCAGTGGCAACTGACTTTCATTACAGAAAAGAAACTTGGCATTTTAATACATTGAAGTTCATGAAGTAACATATCATAGTAGATAATACCAATTATTTTTAGTGCTCAACCATAATATTTTATACAAAGTATTTTTTATATCTTTATGTTTTATCACGTGTGTTATATATATAAATTGGACTGTGCCTTGGCATTTTGTCTCCTTTTTTATGATATATTTTATAAACAGAGATACTCTTTAATGAAAATGAAATGTATTTATTCAATATTTGACAATAAAATTTATTAAACTCTGTTGTTTTTATGCTGTGGGATGGCCATTTCCCCTTTTTAGTAATGGCATATTAATTCTATATAACATTAAAATATATAGTTGTCCTATTTTATTCTCATTTAGACAGATTGTTTAAAGAAATAGCAATAAATATGCAAATGCAGCAAATCATCCAAATTGTTTGCCCTGTTCATTTGTTATAATGTCCTACCTAATAATATAAATAGTGCAAATTTCGCTGCACCAGATGCACATTTCAACAATTAACATATCTTCTGTGATGCTTGAGAACAAATATGTAAAATATTTAGTATTTGGTCATTAAATTTCCTGAATAAAGAATATAAGGTCCTTCCTCCTACATGCTTGGTATTTGGTATTTAGTGTTATCCTTATCCTGAGTATATTATTTTTGATACTCCATTCTGTATGCCTGGTAGTTGGTATTTTATATTACCTTTGTCCTTAATTAAAAAGTAACAATTTTTTATTTCATGCGTCCAAATCTCTTTTTATATTGTTATCACATCTTTGTCATTGTCAGCGTTGTCTGAAAAAAGGATGGTTTCCAGATAATAACTTTAGTATAAGTAAATAGAAATCAATAAAATTTTAACACAATGTTTATAACCAAAAAAGGAAGTTTGGGATTAATTTTGGGGGTTATGGTCCCTAAGGTTTAGGAATTAGGGGCCCAAAACAAGCATTTATCTAGTGTCAGGACAATAAGTTTTGTATAAGTATTTCAATTGTTCTGAAATTGTACCACAATGTTTAATACCATAAGTGGAAGGTTGGGATATAATTTAAGGGTAACAGGGCAACAAGGGGCCAAAAACAAGCATTTTTGTAGTCTCAAGACAATAAATTGGAGTTATCTTTCTTTGTCCAGAATGGTTGTTGAACCACTTAAAACCAATGCTTTATGAAATCTTCTTTGAAAATTGGAGTTATCTTTCTTTGTCCAGAATAATAGTTGAATCAACTTAAATCAATGCTATATACAATATACAATGCAATATTCACTTTTACTACCAACTGATAAATTAAAGCAATCTTAACCATTCAGTGATTACAAGCACTTTGATTACTATTCTAGGGTTATGCCCCTTTACAAGTGGAAAACTTGAAGATTTTTTTCGTTTCTGTCTTCTTAACTTAAGTTTGTCTCAACTAAATTTTTAAGAAATGTGTATATAATTAATGCTTACTACCTCTAAACTCAGTTTAAGTTCAATTTTTGGCAGCTTTACTTTTACAGTTCTTGAGTTATG
Source organism: Mytilus galloprovincialis (assembly GCF_965363235.1). NCBI lineage: Eukaryota > Metazoa > Mollusca > Bivalvia > Mytilida > Mytilidae > Mytilus > Mytilus galloprovincialis. Next base: position 21,695,174 of record NC_134841.1, read on the forward strand.
TCCCTTTATAACGTTATATGCTAGCGGGGCATCATCTGTGTCCCTTTGGACACATTTCCCATTTATTTTTTTAGAAGTTACTATTAATTAATATTATTTTTTTTTTATATTTTAATACTTTATGATGTATTTAAATGAGTAGTTATTGTTGCAAACTCCATTAGAAATTTGAATTGAGATCATTTTTGGAATAAGGGAAAGGGGGAGGTGAAAAAAAATTGGGGGGTTCAATTTTTCTCATTTCAGATTTCAGAAATTAAAAAGAAAATTTCTTCAAATATTTTTTTTTAGATGATTAATATTTAACAGCATAGTGAATTTCTCAAAAGCAAAACAATTTTTTGATGTTCATTAGACCACATTCATTCTGTGTCAGAAACCTATGCTGTGTCAACTATTTAATCACAATCCAAATTCAGAGCTTTATCCAGCTTGAATGTTGTGTCCATACTTGCCCCAACCGTTCAGGGTTCGACCTCTGCGGTCGTATAAAGCTGCGCCCTGCGGATCATTTGGTTTAGATATACCTTTGTCAAGAACACTTTTAAAAACCCAAAAATTTGAAAAAGCCAAGAATGTAAAAGACCTAAACACATGAATTATATATATCACTAAATGAGACCTAAACAATATTGGGTCAAATATATTTGATGTATGGATTGGTTGTAAGGTGTATATGTCTATCTGACAGGTATCCTCCGACCTTGACCTCATTTTCATGGTTCATTGGTCAATGTTGAGCTTTTGTGATTTGGTACGTCTGCTATTCGAGTGCTCAAAGCATTAGGTCAACTAAACTTGTATGAAATGATTTTAAACAAAAAATATAAGGTGTATACATGTATGTATGTCTGTCTGATAGCATTTATTTGACCAGCGTTTCTGTGATGTTTTTAGTTAATTAAACCTTCATCTTTTGAAACTATCAACATAAAATCAATGGCCAGTAAAGCAAGCGAGACATTTCAGCATCTACCCTCTTATTTTGCAATGTGAATTTCTTGCTTATTATGAGTACCACGATAGCTATATTTGGTTTATTGGTTCCTTGCAACGTCTACATTTTAGTCAGACATATTTCACTTGACCTTAACTGCATTTTATTGATTAGTTATCAAGCCTTAGGTTAAGGTTACATGATTAGGTCCGTTTTCAGATGCTATAAGCAGTAGGTCAACTACATGTGGTGTTTAAGGGTACATGTCAGTTTTGTAAGTTTCGTCTGACCTTAACCTCATTTGCATGGTTCATTGCTCACTTATTTTTTGGTTTTTTTTTTTTTTGTTAGGTTTTTTTTACGAGTTTTCGACTTAAGTCGAAAAAGCGAGACGTATATCGATCCTACATTGAATTTCTGTCGGCGGCGGCGTCAACACATATTCACTCTGTGGTTAAAGTTTTTGAAATTTTAATATCTTTCTTATAAAATTATACTTGATTTCTACCAAACTTGGACAGAAGCTTGTTTATGATCATAAGATAGTATCCAGAAGAAAATTTTGTAAAAAAATAAATCAATTTTTTTCCGTATTTTACTTTTAAATGGACTTAGATTTTCTGCCAAGAAACAACACATTCACTCTGTGGTTAAAGTTTATAAAATTTTAATAACTTTCTTAAACTATGCCCATACCGCATAATCAGCTATAAAAGGCCCCGATAAGACAATGTAAAACAATTCAAACGAAAAAACTAAAGGCCTTATTTATGTAAAAAAATAAAATAAACGAAAAACAAATATGTTACACATAAACAAACGACAACCACTGAATTACAGACTCCTGACTGGGGACAGGCACATACATAGATAATGTGGCGGGTTAAACATGTTAGCGGAATCCCAATCCTCCCCCTAACCTGGGACAGTGGTATAACAGTACAACATAAGAACGAACTATAAAAATCAGTTGAAAAAGGCTTAACTCATCAGATGGACAAAAATACAGGTGGACGTGGCCGGGTACTTATACATCCCGACACAAAAAGACACAATGAACAGATCTGAGAGTACTAGAGTACTCGCAGTTATCTGACAGCTAGTTCAAAGCCACTAACAACTAATAAAAAAATCATGCATCTAAGACTAAACTATCAATCCGTACACATCCAACATCCAATGGATTTAGTGTAAAGACGTCATAAACAGCCAGAGAAAAACATGACCTTGTGCAATGCCAAGTTACAGGTATCGACAGATTGTAGATCCATGAATTTGTATATTTATCGGACCACAGATGAATTATCACGTTGTGATTGGTTAAATGCCGTCACGTGGTGACCCCCTATGAGACCGTATGGGGTTAGTAAGTTTCATATGGGGTTCATGACGCGTTAATGGCGACGTCATCTATTAATGTTGTTGTGTTTCATTGTTTATTTTTCAACAAAACGCCGCAGAAAAAGTCCAGCGTCCGATAAATTCGTTATACGGTTAACTACTGACCCCCTACGGATCCATAGAGGGTGAATAAAATTCATAGGGGACTCGGCCTCCGGCCTCACCCCTGTGGATTTTACTAACCCTCTATGGATCCGTATGGGGTCAGTAGCGAACCATATAACTTATAGTATATAACATACTAGTAATATTTAGATGGCTTTTAATTTACTGATAAAAAAATCAATGTTTATACCAATAAAAACAATATTCAATGATCTTATTACAGTGTTGAATAGGTAACCTTTTAGAATAAGTTTATTTAAAGGAGCGACAAGTTTACATGGATCTTTTTTAAAATTCCGGGCAAGGTTAACAACATTTCCGTAAAAATGAGGCTGTGCTATCCCGTTTGAAATAAGTTTTCTACAGGTACAACCAAACTTCAAAACCAAATCTTTATATCTATGGAAAAAATTAGTAAAGGTTTTAAGTAATTTATGTTAACGATATCCCTGGTTTAATAATTTACCAGTAATACATAGGTTGCGTTCGTTAAAATCAAAAACGTCACAACAGACACGGGCATAGCGAACAAGTTGTGAAATATAATCATCGTAAGATGGTGCCAAAGGAACATCATCATCTAAAAATGAAAAATTAACAATAGGGAACGAAAAATCGTCTCTTTTGTCGTAAATTTTAGTGTGTAGTTTCCCGTTTTAAACCGAAATATCTAAATCCAGGAAAGGACAGTTATTACCGAATAAATTTAAAGTAAGTTCCTTAGGGTAAATTTCAGCAGTATTTTGAGAAAATTCTTGATTATTTAACGAAAAAATATCATCAAGATAACGGTAAGTCTTGTTGAATTTCTCAATTAAATGCAATTTCGACGGGTCTTTACGTTGAGCCTGCGATTAAATGCAAAAGTAGGCGAGACACTGGAATCCGCGGAAACGTCTTACAAGAACTATAGGTCAACTATACTTGATGTATGGAATGATTCTATGGTGTAGATGTGTGTCTGGTAGGTATTTTCTGTCCTTGACCTCATTTTCATGGTTCATTGGTCATGTTAAGTTTTTACGTTTTCTGTTTTTCAATAACCCTAGAAGCAAAAAGGTCAACTTTATTTGATGTAGGTAATAATGGTAAGGTGAACATGTATGTCTCACTGTCATGATTTATCTGACCTTGACCTCATTCCCATGAATCTTTAAAAATGTAAGGTTGATGTGAACCAATTTATCTATAAGATACTTTCAACATAAATCAAATTTATTAAGGCCGTAGGTTAACCTCTAAATATCTTGTATAGTTTTAACTTTGATTGTTTTGAATCTCTTGGGTTTTTCCATGTATTCTCTTTAAGGCTTTTAGAATGGTGCTAGTAAAATCGTTTCGGCGGCAATAAAATCTTTGAAATATACTGAGCGACACTGTCAGTTTTCTTTGTCGGCTTTTTTTCTCTTTCCCCCCTTTTTGTTTTTGTTTGCTTTGCTTTTGTTTTTTCTTCTTTTTTTTGGGGGGGGGGGGGGGCAAGGTAATGATCTTATGAGATATCTTATAAACTATATGATATATCTTAAGTTATAAAGTATATACGATATCTTATAAAGCATATACGATATCTTATATAATACTATTTATAAGATAACTTAATACCATAAACTATATAAGATATCTTATCAAAAACTACATGAGATATCTTATCATAAACTATATGAGATATCTTATCATAAACTATATAAGATATCTTATATGAGATATCTTGAAAGCTAATTAATAGTAAAACGGCTTGCCATTCTATATAGTTCAAAACTTAGAATGTTATGTACAGTCGAAACAGAGAAAACTATATTACGCGACATTATATATACTCAACAACAACAAAATACGAAAACTTCAGTTATTCCTTTGAGTCCGATTTCTTTTTCATATTACTTTTAAAATGGTAAATTGAAATTGAAAAAAAGTCAAAATTATGACACAATGAACATTATGGAGTCAAATATCAATTTATTTGAAAATGATGAAAAAAAATTTAATACAAGATTTTGACTCAAAACTGTTTTAACAAACATGCAAAAAAGAAAAAAATGTCTAACCTCACAACGAAAAATCTTTCATGCTTAGTTTTTCGTCGAAGTGTGTTGTTTTGACCAGACTGGCAATATCAAAATAACTGATTATAGCTCATACTTTTATTGGACGAAAATTTCTTTGTATATTAAGAATTAGGGTTAATATCCTAAAATATACGAAAATATACCACTTTATAAAATTTAAAATTGTTGAAAATATTGTAAATGGGAGGAGTTGAACGCTATTTAAGTTGTAACGTTTATTTAAGTCATGTAACAATCATGGTGCATATTTAAAAACCGTTATGGATAACAAAATTACTAAAAAATATCTACAAAAATGTTTAAATACGGTTTTATTTTATTTTCTTCTTTTAACATTTTTATGCTATCTTTCATTACTCCTTTTTCTAAAAAAAAATATTCGTATTATTAGTGTTATTTAACCAGATTTATTTCATTATTTCTAAACTGGAAAAATCTTTAATCAATTAACAAAATTATCGTTAATCAACTGACCATATTTCAGCCACTACATTTAAAATCCTCATTTCGGTTGAACCTTTTACTTAATTGCCTTATACATTAATTAAGAATCTTGACAAACTATTTAGCCGCGCTTTCATCCTTGACAAGGTTAATCAAAAGTCAAAACTAAGGTCAAACGACAAGGAGTGATTAGTCATGAAATGATCGAGTAATGAAGTGAACACGGTTCTGTAAAATTATAATTTGTCAAAATATCAGTCCTCTATAAATATTCGTGATTAACCTTACAGAGTCAAATCCAATCTCGACTTTTGTGAAGCAAGTTAACCAGTTACAACAAAAATGATCCCTAAACAATTATTTCGAGACGATGGCGAATGCTACCAGATGGTAGGTGGCATTGAATACTTTGAAGTAACGAAACCAAAATCGGACAAAATGTCTTTTGTGAAACTTGATGTAAAGAATCCGATTACAAAATGTCATCATGCTGATTCCGTAAAAGCAGCATTTGCCGTAGACAAGCATGACAAACCTTGCAGCGATTTGAAGACTGCCGTCAACACACTGTCAGTGAACAGCGACTTGATTGCAGATTGCAGTAGAACCTACTCTCTCCCGACAGTCGCAGGAAAACACCAGGATCTGAATAGCATCTCGCCACAGACACTTTCTGATGTTATTGATGGTAGCTACAAAAACGTCATCAATAATTACCGAATCATCGACTGTAGATACCCGTATGAATTCGAAGGAGGTCACATCGAAGGAGCCGAAAACAGGTATTCTCATGCCTCCGTCTTGGAACTTCTTCAAAAGCCAACGGCAGAGAATCAAATTCTTGTTTTTCATTGTGAGTTTTCATCAGAACGAGGCCCTAAGATGATGCGTTTCCTGAGAAGTAAAGATCGTGAATTGAATAAAGAAAATTATCCTGCTTTGAACTACCCTGAAGTATATTTATTAGATGAAGGATACAAATCCTTTTTCAACGAAAAGTCGACGTATTGCGATCCTATTAGTTATAAACCGATGATCCATTCTGAACATTCGTCCGATTTACGTCATTTTCGGGCAAAGTCAAAGTCTTGGACCGCTGGAGAAAAACGACGACATGCAAAAAGATCCATACGCCTGTAATACGAACTTACGTTTTGTGTTATAATAGTGCTACGTGCTACTCAAATACAAAGTAACTGTGATGATACAAAGTAACTGTGATACAACTTATCTGTAATATAAATTAACCGTGATACAAAGTAACTGTAATACAAAGTAACTGTGATATATATAGTAATTGTGATACAAAGTAACTGTGATATATAGTAATTGTGATACAAAGTAACTGTGATATATAGTAACTGTGATATAAAGTAACTGTGATACAAAGCAACTGATATCATTTAGTTAATGTTATATGATAATAGAAGCTATTGTACTTGTTTTGTTTCCTGTTCATGTTTTGTTTCCTGTTTATGTTTTGTTTTGTTTTCTTTATTAAAGTTTCTATTGAATGAAGTTGGTAGTTATGTACTTAATCTGTTTGAGATGATTTGTTAGTCTAGCTCAGTCTTCCAGAATGTTTTCAAATTGATCTTGATAGGTGACGATGGGTTGGTGTTTAATAGGCAGCGATAAACCTTACATCCACACCAGGACAGTCTGGAGGAACAGATTAGTGTGATATGAATATGAACCCTGCTTTGTAAAGGACCGAAATGGTGAGGCAGATTTTTAACGTGCTCACAATGTCGGTCTACTACCAAGCATGGTTTCTTATTCATAGATCACAGGCACTTGTCTCAGAAAAAATTTTCCTATAGAACTTTGTGTTATATTAAGGTATATATGGGAATTTTTTTTCTGAGACAAGTGCCTGTGTCATAGATATATCTATAATAGCAAAATAAGATTGGCCAATGTAGAACAATTGGAGAATATGCAACGCATGTAGATATCTGTTGCTAGGACACCCTTTTGACAGAAACTTATACTATAGGTGGTAATATGAATCACTTGTGATCACTGAAAGGTGCAGATTGCTTTCAGTTTGCAATTTTGTTAATTCAAATAAATATAAACAAAAACTACAATAATGCCTCCACCAATAACTTTGTATGTTAATTCATTTTACAGTTATTGGTATTTGCTGTCTAGCTCTAATAGGTTTAATTATCAAATTTTTGTCTTATTTTTAAATTGTTTTAAATATTTGCACCTGGACACTTGTCAAGGTCAAAAGGCTTTTTAATTCGGTCGATATTTAATTATAAGTTAGAAAATACTTGGTCATGTTTTATGAAGATTTAGGCTCATGGTGAAGTCATGTTTTATGAAGATTTAAGCCCAAGGTGAAGCCGAGGGCTTAACGGCATACGATATAGTTACAGGGGAGGTAATGACGTTGCTAACGTAAAATTTTATTTTCGCGACATATCGGGAAAAGATGCATTTTCAGACTGATTTTTAGCTTTCAAACTTATTTAATTCGAAAACGAGTGCATGGACCCCCATTTTTTAAACCGACATTTTGTTTCATTTTGCAGGGAGATTATGTGGACCAAATTTTATAAAACTGTAAATAGAGCAATTTTTTTAATTTTGATAAATATACAGCAAAAAATTACTGTATTTTTCCCAGTTCATGACCATTTGATAAATATGAGTTATTTCTGAACAAAAAAGGCATAAATTTTTAGAATACTTATAAAATACAGAAATTACAAATTATTTAACAAAAAACAATTTGTGTTTATCTTTTAAAACAAAAAAGTTATGTCTTTCTTTCAAAAGGGAAAATACGGCCACAAATCCAAATTTTGAGCAAATATATAAAATTTCGACCTCATTTAACTCAAAAAGTAGCACATGAAGGTATATTTTTTATTACATATTTGATTTAATCAGGTAAAAAATAGCCTATATGAAAATTTTCATCAACTTGTAAATACAGAATCAAAACTGTATCGTATGCCCTTAAATCTTCATAAAACATGACCAAGTATTGTCTGACCAATTTAGAACATATTCACACTTTCGAGTGACCTTAAAAAATTATCCTTTCCCAATGTAATATTCAAACCTTAATAAGAGTTTATAAAGAACTAATTAAAATGTAAAACATAGGTAATCATCATGAATGAAAAAGCTCGGACATAGTTTGTGAGAACCGAATGGATAAATTGTTTTTCTTCTGCTTGAGGTAAAATTTAATACTTATATATCTTGAGATTTTTATATTTTAAAAAGCAACAAAATGTTATATAAATCCCCTTTTGGACATTTGACATTTTTATATAAATATAAAACTCTCTGTATCAATATTTAAATTCAGACCATTCAACATTAAATGCTGACTTTTTATTGATAATTTACATGTATTTGTGTTTCTCCGAAAACATTCTTTGCTTTATATATCAGCAGTCTGGCATTGTTTTCTTGAAAGAAAAAAAAATCCCTCAAATGTCAGATATATATATATAATTAGATAATTATTATTTTACCTACATCCTTACCCAAATTGTTTTTGTTTATTCTATATATGTGTACGTTAGAAAATACATGAAAATTTGCAAAATTCGTTTTGCTTTAATCATTGCTCTTTCATCTTTAAGCAGTAGGCTCTTTTCCCATGGAAAATGCCTCAGGGGATAGTACACTTCGTTAGTAAAGTTATTAAGAGTTCACTTTCATAATAAACTGACAATGAAAAGTCATTCATGTATTGTATCCTACCTATTGGGTAATAGCATTTTAGACATACTCATGGTTTAGTCCCAGTTGGCACTAAACCATGATTATATATAGGATTCATTCTTTTAAAACTGTTTATATATAATCATGGTTTATTAATCCCAGCCATACGGAAAAATACTTTATTCAACATAGAAGGTGGGACTAAACCATGATTATATATAATTGTTCATAATAGTAATGTTTTTACTTAAAACAAACACTTTACAGATGTACTACACTTACTTCAATCCAACACCTTGAAAAGAGTTTTTATTTTTGGATATATTAATTTTAAAAAGGGGCAAGGAATTTTTTTTGGGGGGAAATTATTAAAATTGCATTTTATCATTGTATGACCTTGACCTTTAACCTGTATATAATAGGTTATGCTCCAGTTTTTGTGAATAACATCATGAATGCGACACTCTGAACTGTATGACCTTGACCTTTTACTCAAAATAAGGTCAATATCGGATCAGACATGGGACAAAGGATTTTTTTTGGGGTGAAAAATTATAAAAGTTATTTTTTTTTTATTATATGACCTTGACCTGTAACTTCTGTATAAGTCATGCTTCACTTTTTGTTAATAAAATCACCAATGTGACACTCTGATCTGCACGACCTTGACCTTTTACTTAAAAACAAGGTCAATATCAGGTCAGACGTGTGACCTATATAGAAATTTTATGGGTATTTAATAAAAAATATTACATTATTAGATACATGACCTTGACTTTCAAACTCAATATAGGTCAATGTCAGGTCATGTGTTACCTATATAGAGATTTTGGGGTAGCTTGATATCAAATTTTACATTCTGAATTGTATGATCTTGATTTTTTAATTTCAATACAGGTCAATATCAAGTCAGACGTTTTACCTATAAATAAATATGCTTGCCAGTAAAATCCTTAAATTCAGATTTTTTTTGTATTAGTATTCCTTTAATATATTAGTCCAAAATTATAAATACAATACACAAAATATATGGTTAAACATAAATCAACACTGTGAGTTGATTTCACAAATCAATAAACAAGATCGTTCAAAAATGGCAAGAATTATAGGTTAGACAATATTTGGTCATGTTTTATGAAGATTTAAGCCCAAGGTGAAGCCGATTTAATGAAGATTTAAGCCCAAGGCAAAGCCGAGAGCTTAAATCTTCATAAAACATGACCAAGTATTGTCTGACCAATTTAGAACATATTCACACTTTCGAGTGACCTTACAAAACTATCTTTTCCCATTGTAATATTCAAACCTAAATAAGAGTTCACTTTTTATAATGAACTAAATATAAAACATAGGTAGTGAACATTTCAATGGATGAAATGAAATAGCACTGACATAGTTTGTGAAGGATAAATTGTTTTTCTTCTGCTTCAGGTAAAATTTAATACTTTATAAATATCTTTAGATTTTTTTTATTTTAAAAACCAACACAATGCTATGAAAATCCCCTTTTTGAAATTTGATTTTTTTTTTATAAATATAAAAACTCTCTGTATGAATATTTGAATTCAGACCATTCAACATTAAAGGCTTACTTTTTATTGATAAATTTAAATGTATTGTGTTTCTCCGAAAACAATCCTTTACTTTATATATCAGCAGTCTGGCATTAAACTAATTCTCTCAAATGTAAGGTATACATGGTATATACATTAAATAAATATCATTTTATTTATCCTTACCATTTTTTTTTTTTTTTTTTGGTTTATTCTATATATGTGTTTCATTAGAAAACGCATGAAATTTTGCAAAATTAAAAAAAAAAACATCTTAATCTTTGCTCTTTCATCTTTAATCAGTAGGCTTTTTTCCCAAGGAAAATGCCTTAGGGGATTGTACACTTCGTTAGTGCAACTATTAAGAGTTCACCTTCATAATTAACTGACAATGAAAAGTCATTCATGTATAATAGCATTTCATAGTGCATGGAAAACCATGTACTATGAAAATTAGAGGGCTAAAAACTGACTTTTCATTGGACGAGAAGGGGAGAGTATGTTCTAAGCAGAAACAGGATCATAGCTGTGCTATGGCTTAGAATTCAGAGATGATCAGAGATGCATAGGTCCTGCTGTACAATGGCTAGGTCTATATGGCGGTTATTCTGGACCGAGAAGTTGCAGTTTAGTGATAGAATTAAAATTGCAACTTTTGTGTATGTGAACTCTCTTCCATTGGCCTTATTTTATCAATGGATAATTATGATAGGACTATGCGAAAATGATGGTGCCGTTCGACATTTCAGAGCATTGTTTAAGCTATACTATAGACACCAATCAAGACAGTTTGCATGGAATATAGAGAGACCGCGCTATGAATATGTATATGGAACAGAGAAAGTTTTGGGTTGAGTATGTATATTATATTAACACAGCATTTTGTTTCAGTATCATATACTTTAACATTACTTGTTTATGTAGAACAAGAGACGCAAACTGTTGAAATTATCGATAAAAGTACTTACATGTCTTACTAATATCGCATTTCTATACACTCCGTATATTTACGCTGTATAAGATTTTCAAGCGCAGGATGATCTTATTTTTTTTAAATGATAAAAACAAACTACTTACAAGTTTCAGAAATGATATATTAAAAGAATATTTCGGATTTAAATGAGTGAGAGAGAGTTGGGGAAAGTATGGATGTGAATAAACATCGCGTTATAAATAAATGCTACGTTTAAAACAAAAATACCGTATTAATTGCCGTGAACTCAACTTTGAATAGATGTTTATAACCAAGATCAACTTAATTTGCATATCCAAAAATAGTTGTTCATTGTTTATAGCCTCAAGTTTGAGTGTTCGGTCACCAGAGTTAACTCACTTAGGATTTTTGGATACCAATGTTTTCATTTTCGTTTTGATAATGGCTGAAGGAGGAGCGAAACTAGAGGCTCTTAAGAGCCTGTGTCGCTCACCTTTGTCTTTGTGCATATTAAACAAAGGACACAGATGGATTTATGACAAAATTGTGTTTTGGTGATCGTGATGTATTGTAGATCTTACTTTACTGAACATTCTTGCTTCTTACAATTATCTCAATTTATAATGAACTTGGCCCATTAGTTACAGAGGAAAATATTTTGTTAAAATTTACAAAATTATTTAAAATTGACTATAAAGGGCAATAACTTCTTAAGGGGTCAACTGACCTTTTTAGTCATGTTGACTTGTTTGTGGATCTTACTTTGCTGAACATTATTGCTGTTTACAGTTTATCTCTATCTATAATAATATTCAAGATAATAACCAAAAACAGCAAAATTTCCTTAAAAATTTCCAATTCAAGGGCAGCAACCCTACAACCAGTTGTCGGATTCATCTTAAAATTTCAGGGCAGATCTTGACTTGCAAAACAATTTAACCCCATGTTTGAATTGCTCTTAATGCTTTGGTTTCAGAGTTATAAGCCAAAATCTACATTTTACCCCTATGTTCTATTTTTAGCCATGGCGGCCATCTTGGTTGGTTGGCCGGGTCACGCCACACATTTTTTAAACAAGATACCCCAATGATGATTGTGGCCAAGTTTGGTTTAATTTGGCCCAGTAGTTTCAGAGGAGAAGATTTTTGTAAAAGCTAACGACGGACGACGACGACGACGGACGACGGACGCAAAGTGATGAGAAAAGCTCACTTGGCCCTTCGGGCAAGGTGAGCTAAAATTAAAGATAAGACAAAGAAAATTCAAAGTGTTGGTAACTTTAATTATAGGAAATTAGATGATGATATATCGGTGTCTGATTTCACTAATCCTTGGACCTTTTATGGTCTTTTTAGCAAAGATGGTAGTTTGTTAACAATTGGCTAAGGCAAGAAAATCTCCTTCTAGCAGAATATGACTGCATAAAATGTAGTAAGCCATGCCGGATAGGTGACCGCAAGGACAAACAAGGAAGGCAGAGCTTCCGATGCATTCAGAATAAAAACCATGCAATTCAATATTCGGTTTTCACCTACTCTTACTTCAGCAAATCACATGCAGACTGTCGGGATGTCTTACAATTTATTAGTGGGTATCTTGAAAGAAATTCATTACATCTGTGTTCTGTAAACGCCGGTATATCTTATAATACAACTGCAGTGTTTTGGGCAAAACAGTTGAGACAACTTTTTACTCAATATGTATTCAATAACATGTTCTCGATGACATTTGATGGAGAGGTGAAGTTTAATGAGTCACTTTTTGGTAGAAAATGTACATATCCCAAGGGAAAGGACACCAGGTGTAAAGTTTGGATATTTGGAATAGTAGAGAGATCCACCAACCGCTTGATATTGTATCCGGTAGACAGAAGAAATAAGCAAACGCTTATTCCTTTGATCAAGAACCATGTTAAGCTAAGTGCAACAATATTTTCGGACGATTGGGCAGCCTATTTAACTCGTAGTGATGAAGGGTTAAGCCATTTCACGTGGGACTAAACCATGATTATGCCGCATTTTATAGTGCATGGAAAACCATGTACTATGAAAATTAAAGGGGGAAAACTGACTTTTCATTGGACGAGAAGATGAGTATGTTCTAAATATGAGCATAACAAACCAATAGCCAAATTCTGAAGAGATTACCAACATTTGATTCTGGCTTTTGCTATCACTATAAATATTTATGCTCTCCTTGTATTTCGATTGTTATATAAGAATGAATAGAATGGTCAATGGTCATCACGTGATTGAACCAACATGAAGTGTTTTTTCGTTCCACAAAATTTCTTCCAGTTTGGATAGTTATACTTATGATATGGAAATTATCTTTCGCAAAACGTAAATATCTTGACTTTAGTATACAGTTTTGTGTAAAATTTGAGTAGTTTGGAGGTGTCTAATGCACATTTTATTAGCGCTTATTAATATTTTCTTTGTTCATTGAGACCTTGGCTCGAATATACCCAGGGGCGAAACGTTACGGATAAAACAGTTCACAACATATTGAATGAAGTTGGACTTTGTACCTTTGTGTAATGTGTAAAATCTAACTGTATCGGTGCATTACGTTTGCGCGCATTACCATTACATTTGCGCGCAAAAATCATTACGTTTGCGCGCAGCTTTTGATTACATTTGCGCGCATTATTTTTGACAGGTAAACTCAGGTAAAATAGAGGTAATAAGTACAGGTCCATGTAAGAATCAGGCAAACAGTGATAAGTCCATGTTGGCAAATTGATCAAATTTCATATTCTAGATATGGATTTACCTTATTAGAACTTGAATATGAAATTCTTTTTTAAAAAAAATAATTTTTGTGTTAAAAATATTCATTTCAAATTTCCCCTTGATGGCCCCTAAAAATGAGCAAGGAAAACTACAAAAAGGGATGTTTTTAAAGTAATTTATCTTGCTTTAATAATATATTTTTTGTTGCTAGTATATACTTTATATAGAGTTCATATGTATAGTGATATGGAAACAGATTAAAAATTGATTTCAAATATTTTCTTCCCTAGCAACCGTAACCATGGAAATGTGATCAAAATCAATTTTAGAAAAATGCAAATTTCATCTAATTTCATTTGATTTTTTTAAAAAACAGCAACAGTCTACACACTTTTATTATATATTCCCTTTTAATAGAAGCCCTATAGAATAAATCGAAACAAAAAAAAGTTTGGAAATATTTCGCTGTTGTAGGTGGCAGCACCATCAAAATCGTTAATTTTTCAGTTTTTTTTTTAATTATTTATGATTTTTACGCCCCATGTTGATCAAATTTAGGTGAAATATTCACTTATGTCATGCAAATTCCTATACATATGATATACCAGGGTTTAAAGGGTTAATATTTTGCATATTGAGTGGAACAATATATAGCTTGTTTGTGTATGATTGGGGAGGAGGGTCGCTTGAACTATTTCCAAGGGGAAAAATGTTATGATTTACATTAGTAATGAGCCAAAGTCTACAATAATTGTGTTGTTACCTTGCAAGCATCAATGGGGTCTGAATTGATATAAATGAAGGATTTGATTTCTTAGAACCAAATAGTTTTCTCAATATATTGATCCAAATATCACACGGCACTTTAGTCAATAAATTTGAGCAAACAATTACTATGTTTTGTGTCTCCCACATTGAGTTTTTTTATTTAAGATGTGATAAACAGGTACTCCTGCAAAATATTTGTTCAGTGGTACAAGCAGTTAAATAAATAATAAACAGGTGTCTGTGGCACAAAGGTGTCCCCATTTTCTTCCTCAATATGTAAATATGCAAGAGTCAATGGTCTTGCATACAAATGTTTTTCCCTTTAGAACAGAACATATCTACTGAACTAACATGTACATGTATAAAGTGAAACCACCCTTATTTGCATATCGATAATATAGAACTTAAATTCAATGTTTACTACAAGGAAGAAAGTCAATTGGAGATAATGGAAGTAAAGAATAAAAAAAAAAAGATAGATAATAAGTTGTTCAAATGTTTAATTTTCTAAAAACTAAATAATTATATGGTCATGATGGTACAAGCAAAATTATTTTAACATATATTCTAATAATACTTAGTTTTCATTGATCAAATATGTATCTTAACGTTCTATTCAAAAGAGTGATTGCTTAGTACTTGAATAATATGTGACAAATACTTTTATAAAAACATAATGAGGAAATCTTGATGTTCTACTGTCTTTCTTTAAAGCCCATCTCATATTACTTGTAGAAAATTCATTTTCAGTCCCATCTGTTGATGTTGGTTTATTTTTTGGTTGTAAATTACACTTTATTGCACAACCTGGCCTACTGGTGTCAGGTTGTTTCCTGTTGCAACTGTTAAAAATGCTTTCCTATATATATATAGCTATCAAAAGATGGTTTTCAAGTCCATTTAAAGTAGCAAATCTAATGACACAGCCAACTTTTGAGCAAAAGAACAGCATTTAATCAGAACTTTCTGAGTGACGAGAGGATAATCTGGATGAGTCTTCACCATTTTCTGTTCTTATTTCTGGTCCTTCATGGAGATTAACTGCACCAACTGTTTTAGGTGTTTTGATTTTTCCAGTAACATAACAGGTAAATCAAATCCTGATATTAACACACATTATTCTGTTTTATTTTCCTGCCGTTTACCAAAACCCATTTGGTCTATGGATTTATTAGGAATAAATTTTACTTTGCCGATGTTGTAGGCTTTCCTCAGTAGTATACCATGTTCTTCAACTCACAACTCATTAAAATCATTTATTCCTTTTAACTTTAGTGTTATCAGTTTGTGTTATGAGGTGTAGTTAGCACATTCAGAGACTTGACATCCAGCAACACCTGTGAAAAGAAAGGGAATTATAAACCGATTCAAAGGTCATGTTTTCAACTTCAACAAAATTTGTGTACATTACTACATAGGTCAACATGATATTTTGAAGAAAAGAAAATAATTTAAACAAGAGGCTCCAAAGAGCCTGTGTTGCTCACATGATATTTTTATTTACAATTGATGCATGGAATAATGCAACCGTTATACTTATTTGCTCTAGTTTCAGAGATACATGTATGGAAAAGTCAAAAACCACATTTTTCCCCTATGTTCTATTTTTAGCCATGTCTGCCATGTTTTAGGCAGACAGGGTCACTGGACACATTTTTAAAAACTAAATATCCTAATGTTTATTTGGGGCCAAGTTTATTTAAATTTGTCTCAGTTGTTTCAGGAAAGACTTTTGTAAAAAGATTGCAAAAATTTACGAAAAATTGTAAAATTTGACTTTAAAGGGCAATAACTCCTTATGAAGTCAATTGACAATTTTGATCCTGTTCACTTATTTATAGAGCTTACTTTGCTGAATATAATTGCTGTTTACAGTTTATCTCTATCTATAACATTATTCAAACTAGAGGCTCTAAAGAGCCTGTGTCGCTCACCTTGGTCTATGTGAATATTAAACAAAGGAAGCAGATGGATTCATGACAAAATTGTGGTGATGGTGATGTGTTTGTACATCTTACTTTACTGAAAATTCTTGCTGCTTACAATTATCTCTATCTATAATGAACTTGACCCAGTAGTTTCAGTGGAAAATGTTAGTTAAAATTTACAAATTTTATGAAAATTGTTAAAAATTGACTATAAAGGACAATAACTCCTTAGGGGGTCAGTTGACCATTTCAGTCATGCTGACTTATTTGTAAATCTTACTTTGCTGAACATGATTGCTGTTTACAGTGTATCTCTATCTATAATAATATTCAAGATAATAACCAAAAAATAGCAAAATTTCCTTAAAATTACCAATTCAGGGGCAGCATCCCAACAAAGAGTTGTCCGATTCATCTGAAAATTTCAGGGCAGATAGATCATGACCTAATAAACAATTTTACCCCCATGGCAGATCTACTCTAAATGCTTTGGTTTTTGTGTTATAAGCCAAAAACTGAATTTTACCCCTATGATCTATTTTTTGCCATGGTGGCCATCTTGGTTGGTTGGCCGGTGTCATATGGTATTTTGAACCCCCTAAAAAGTGAACCCGGGGTCAAAATACCATGCGGTAAAATGACCCCGGGGTCATTATACCGCATGGTATTTTGACCCCGGGGTCATTTTTCACATATGGTATTTTGAACCCCCCTGCGGTATATTGAACCCCCCTGTTTTTGATAAATAGTATTGCAGATAATCTAATTTACAATTTATTGGCTATCATCTTTTTTAATTTGTGGTTTTAAGGGACCGTTCAATATTTATCTGATGGATGGGCCGGTGCAAAATGGGGCGGGGCAAGCATTTTTTTGTGGAAATATTTGGATGGGCGAGAACTTTTTTTAATATATATAGTGGATGGGCTAGAACTTATTTTATTTGAAAAAAATTTGCTTTCAATTTTATCGGTGTGGAGGAAATTCCTTTTGCAGGCACAAAAAACATAAGGGACATGGTCTCAACAATAATTTTCAGTTTAGGCCAAATCCAGATAGTCATCTTTAAATTTTTTTATAACTTTTTCAAATCAACATGGATTTTCATAAAACTCTACAATTATTTCATTTATATATTAATCTTACAGAATACCAGGTTGTTTGGTTTTTTGGTGAAATGCTGTCATTCTATGGATTTAATAAATAGGTTAAAAAAAGCTAAAATTTTCAGTTTTGGCTAAATCCAGATAGTCATCTTTAATTTTTTTCAAAACTTTTTCAGATCAACTGGCATTTTCATAAAACTCTACAATTATTTCATTTATATATTGATCTTATAGAATACCAGTTTTTTGGTAGTTTGGTTTATTGCTGTCATTCTATGGATTTAATAAAAAGGTTAAAAAAAAGCTAAAATTTTCAGTTTTGGCTAAATCCAGATAGTCATCTTTAATTTTTTTCATAACTTTTTCAAATCAACTGGCATTTTCATTAAACTCTACAATTATTTCATTTATATATTGATCTTATAGAATACCAGGTTGTTTGGTAGTTTGGTTTATTGCTGTCATTCTATGGATTTAATAAATAGGTTAAAAAAGCTAAAATTTTCAGTCTAGGCTAAATCCAGAAAGTCATCTTTAATTTTTTTTATAACTTTTTCAAATTAACATGGATTTCCATAAAACTCTATAGTTATTTCATTTATATATTGATCTTACAGAATACCAGGTTGTTTGGTAGTTTGGTGAATTGGTGTCATTCTTATGAATTTAATAAAAAGGTTAAAAAAAGCTTAAATTTTCAGTTAAGGCCAAATCATTGGATGGTCATCAGGCCCGTAGCCAGGAATTTCCAAAAGGGGGTTCGGTTCATTGGACTCATGAACTTGACTTTAACAGTCACGATTTGAACAAAACGTTGACTTTAACAGTGCTTATTTGATTTCAAGGGGGGGGGGGGTTTGTCCGAACCCCCCTGGCTACGGATATGGTCATCTTTAAACTTTTTTATAACTTTTTCAAATAAATTTAGATCTTCATATAACTCTACAGCTATCTCATTTATATATTAATCTTACAGAATGCCAGGTTGTTTGGTGTTTTACTGTCAAATGTTCGGATTTAATTAATAGGTGAAAAAGGGTGCATCAAAGTCAAAAATATGTCTGCCTAAATTGCTTAAAAAGACCATAATTTCTTTTTTGAAAGATTAGATAAAGGGACATTGGTATTTGAACTACATTTAACATGCTGTGTTATTAAGACAATAATTAGTAATTCAGCATATAATATTTTTACTAGTCCAAGAGTTATTGTCCCTTAGTTTAAATTATTTCCTTTATTTTAAATCAATATTGTATCTGAGGCTGCAAATATAAAATCAAATATATACATGTATATTCATGCTGGTTTTAAAAACAATAAAATGTATGGTTCTGATACACACTTAAATATTTATATATAAATGGAATTAACTAGTACATTTTAAATTGTGTATTTACACCAAAGTCTATTCTTTGATTTCAAGACATAAACCTGCAAACTTTCAAATAGAAAAAGAACTTTAATATTTTTTGATTGTTTTAAGCTTTAGAGGGGCAAGGACTTTTTTATAGATTTTTTTAGATGGGCGAGGACTTTTTTTCAGAATTTAAAAGGATGGGCATTAACTTTTTTAATGAATCAATATTAAGAATGCACCGGCCCATCCATCTGATAAATTTTGAACGGTCCCTAAGTAGGGGGTTCAATATACCGCAGGGGGGTCAAAATACCATGGCTAAGTAAAATTTTCAAAATATCTTTTCCAGTTTATTAAATACATACAGACTACTTATTGAAGTATTATAACCATGTTAAGGAGTTAGAATAGCTTGAATTTTTGAAATTCAAGGTCTATAGTAGGGGGTTCAATATACCGCAGGGGGGTCAAAATACCATGGCTAAGTAAAATTTTCAAAATATCTTTTCCAGTTTATTAAATACATACAAACTACTTATTGGAGTATTATAACTATGTTAAGGAGTTAGAATAGCTTGAATTTTTGAAATTCAAGGTCTATAGTAGGGGGTTCAATATACTGCAGGGGGGTCAAAATACCATGGCTAAGTAAAATTTTCAAAATATCTTTTTCAGTATATTAAATACATACAAACTACTTACTGGAGTAATATAACTATGTTAAGGATTTAGAATAGCTTGAATTTTTGAAATTCAAGGTCTATAGTAGGGAGTTCAATATACCGCAAGGGGTTCAAAATACCATGGCTAAGTAAAATTTTCAAAATATCTTTTCCAGTATATCAAATACATACAAACTACTTATTTGAGTATTATAACTATGTTAAGGAGTTAGAATAGCTTGAATTTTTGAAATTCAAGGTCTATAGTAGGGGTTTCAATATACCGCAGGGGGTCAAAATACCATGGCTAAGTAAAATTTTCAAAATATCTTTTCCAGTATATTAAATACATACAAACTACTTATTGGAGAATTATAACTATATTAAGGAGTCAAAATAGCTTGAATTTTTGAAATTCAAGGTCTATAGTAGGGGGTTCAATATACTGCAGGGGGATCAAAATACCATGGCTAAGTAAAATTTTCAAAATATCTTTTCCAGTATATTAAATACATACAAACTACTTATTGGAGTATTATAACTATGTTAAGGAGTTAGAATAGCATGAATTTTTGAAATTCAGGGTCTATAGTAGGGGGTTCAATATACCGCAGGGGGGTCAAAATACCATGGCTAAGTAAAATTTTCAAAATATCTTTTCCAGTATATTAAATACATACAAACTACTTACTGGAGTAATATAACTATGTTAAGGATTTAGAATAGCTTGAATTTTTGAAATTCAAGGTCTATAGTAGGGGGTTCAATATACCGCAAGGGGTTCAAAATACCATGGCTAAGTAAAATTTTCAAAATATCTTTTCCAGTATATCAACACATACAAACTACTTATTTGAGTATTATAACTATGTTAAGGAGTTAGAATAGCTTGAATTTTTGAAATTCAAGGTCTATAGTAGGGGTTTCAATATACCGCAGGGGGTCAAAATACCATGGCTAAGTAAAATTTTCAAAATATCTTTTCCAGTATATTAAATACATACAAACTACTTATTGGAGAATTATAACTATGTTAAGGAGTCAAATTAGCTTGAATTTTTTAAATTCAAGGTCTATAGTAGGGGGTTCAATATACAGCAGGTGGGTCAAAATACCATGGCTAAGTAAAATTTTCAAAATATCTTATCTAGTATATTAAATACATACAAACTACTTACTGGAGTAATATAACTATGTTAAGGATTTAGAATAGCTTGAATTTTTGAAATTCAAGGTCTATAGTAGGGGGTTCAATATACCGCAAGGGGTTCAAAATACCATGGCTAAGTAAAATTTTCAAAATATCTTTTCCAGTATATCAACACATACAAACTACTTATTTGAGTATTATAACTATGTTAAGGAGTTAGAATAGCTTGAATTTTTGAAATTCAAGGTCTATAGTAGGGGCAGCCATCTTGATTGGTTGGCCGGGTCACCAGACACATTTTTAAAACTAGATACCCCAATGATGATTGTGGCCAAGTTTGGTTTAATTTGGCCGTGTAGTTTCAGAGGAGAAGATTTTTGTAAAAGTTAACGACGACAGACGCAAAGTGATGGGAAAAATAAATAACCAAAAACAACAATATTTCCTTAAAATTACTAGTTCAGGGGAAGCAACCTAATAAGTTTGTCTGAATGATTTAAGGACACATATATCTTAGCCCAATGGACATTTCTGCCATTGTCAAATTTGCTCTAAATGCTTAAGTTTCAGAGATATAAGCCTAAATTTACATTTTACCCTATTTTTCCTATGCCTATGGTGGCCATCTTGGTTGGTTAGCCGGGTCATTGGACACATTTTTTAAATTTATACCCAAATGATAATTGTGGCCAAAGTTGGGTTAATTTGGCTAATTAGTTTCAGTGGAGAAGATTTTTGTAAAAGTTAACAGACAACGAAAACAGACGCCAAGTGATGAGAAAAGCCTGAGGGCCATGTGAGCTAAAAAAGTAAAATAAAAGTTGCTTTGCATGATGTGCTGTTTGCACTTTCATTTCAAGGGTTCAGTTTAAAGTTTGATATTGAGACAGATAACATTATAAGGAAAATTAAATTTTTAGAATTAAAATTTAGTTTTGTAAATTAAATACTCACCTTCATAAATTTAGATATCAGTCCACTCGCTGCATTATTCAACCGGAAACCAGCCAGAAAAAGAAACCATGACCCCGTGACAACCTCTCCCACCTGACACCTGTGTGTCCTAAACCTTCATCATTTATTCCTTAAAATGCTAGGCACTAAAAGGGGGATGAAGGGGAGGAGGGAGGGACCTCTGATTTATGAAGGTGAGTATTTAATTTACAAAACTAAATTTTAATTCTAAAAATTTAATTTTTATTACATTAAATACCTCACTTTCATAAATTTAGATAACAGAATTTAACGAAGGGCTGAATCCCCATCACTAGGAGGAGGAAAAACAACCTGTTGAGCAGCAACCAAAGGCCCTAAAGAATAGAGGTTGTCACAATGAAGAGGCATGGACCGTAAATAATGGTAATAAAAGGCACTATCAGACCTCCAAAAACCAGCTGACATGATTTCCGACATAGAGGAGGAATTAAAAATGTTCCAAGAAGAGGCTAAGGCTCTTACTTCATGTGCTTTAACTTGATGTTTAACTAAAACTTCAGAAGAAGCAGATTTATAGGCCAAAATGACAGTATTGCAAATCCAAGTAGAAATGGTTTTGGCAGAAATGTCAGAAATTCCTTTTTTAATAGGAATAAACAACCTAGAAGAACCAGCAGATCTTAATTTCGCTGAAGAAGCTAGGTAAACAAGCAAGGCTCTCACTGGACACAAAACCTGATTATCCGATGTGGGAGGTAAAGCAGGAATAGTAATAATACCAGAACCTTTATCAGGTAACTGGTTCTTTGCTAAAAAAGATGGATCAGTGAGAAGAGTAACTGAAGACTTATCAGATGCAAAGCGGAGACAAGACTCAGAAATTGACAGAGCATGAATCTCACTCCTTCTGCGACCAGTAGCCAAAGCTATCAGAAAACAACATTTATAAGATAAAAATTTGAAGGAGGCTGAATGTAAAGGTTCAAAAGGTGAAAACTGAAGAACCTTCAAAACTAAACCTAAGTCCCAAGAAGGAACCAAACGCCTTTGACGAGGTCTATTAAGGCAAAAGTTTTTTATCAATAATGACAAAAACTCATTATCCCCAAAATCAGAGCCTCCTGAAAGTGATATTGTTCTGGCTATGGCAGATCTATATCCCTTTATAGTAGAAGGAGAATAACCTTTCTCCTCAAAAAGGTAAAGGAAGAAATCCGCTAACTGTTGTACAGTGACAGAGAGTGGATTAATCTGCTTCGACAGACACCAAGTACAGAAGATAGACCATTTGGAGTCATAAACTGCTCCTGTAGATTGTCTGACTGATCCTGAGATACGCTTGGTTGCTCCCTCAGAAAAGCCTCCCTTTCTGAGGGAATCCCTGACAACAACCAAGCGTGCAGATGGAGATTCTCCAGACCTTGATGCAGTTTTCTTCCTTTGAATTGAGACAGTAGATCCTCTCTTAGAGGCAAACAAAGGGGCTTCGCACAACACAGAAGTAGTAGTTCTGGGAACCAAGACTGTCTTGACCAAGCCGGAGCAATAAGAATGGTCTTGCAAAGATCCCTCTGAATCTTGTGCAAGATCTTTGGAAGAAGACGAAAAGGAGGGAACATGTAACTGAACATTCCCTTCCAAGATAGGGTCATAGCATCTACTGCCCAAGCTTTCTCGTCTGGAATGGGAGAAACGTAAGTCTCCAATTTGTGATTCAGACTGGTGGCAAAAAGATCTATATGAGGACGATCCCAACGAAGAATGATCTCCTGGAACACTGATGGATGAATTTCCCATTCTGTGTTCACTGGAACACGGGAACGGGAGAGAGCATCCGCCAGAAGATTTTGACTGCCTGGAACATGTCTCACTGACAGAAAAATATTGAGACTGTGACACAGAAGAAGAATTTCCTTGCTCAGATGATACAGAGAAAAGGAATGGGTCCCTCCTTGATTCTGAAGATAAGCCACTACTGTGGAGTTGTCCGTGGCAACCAGTAGTGACTGACCCTGAATCACAGCCTGAAACTGACGGAGAGAAAGAAACACAGCTCTCATCTCTAGAAGATTGATGTGTTCCTCCAACTGAGCACCTGACCAAAGGCCTGATGCTGTCCTGCCCTCCAGATAAGCTCCCCAACCCATCAGACTCGCATCTGTGAACAAAGTTAGGCTGGGATCTGGAGGATCCAACAAAACTCCCTTCCGAAGATGTTTTTCCTGAAGCCACCATTGAAGATGAGGTAACAACCGAGGAAGGATGGGAACAGGTGCCTCCCACAACTGAGAAATTGGATGCCAAAACTCCATCAGATACCACTGGATTGGACGAATGTGTAGACGTCCTAGTGGAATGACGTCCATGATCGACATCAAGAAACCCACCAGCTGAAGCAATTGACGAGCTGGGACAGATGAAAACTGAGTCAGAGCATTGACTAACTGACATACCTTGACTACCTTCTCTTCTGGAGGAAGCACTAGACCCAAATCTGTCCGAAAATGTTCTCCCAGGAAATTGAAACTCTGACTGGGAATTATCTCTGATTTTTCCCATGAAATCAAAAAACCCAGTCTCAGGAGTAAAAGGATAGACAAATTGGTGTGTTCCTCCAAAAGAGAACGGCAATGATTCTTGATGAGAGAATCGTCTAGGTAGGAATGAATGAGAACTGCCCGAGTATGAAGATACGACACCACCGTCTGAAAAATCCTGGTAAAAACTAGGGGTGCAATAGCCAGGCCAAAAGGCATAGCCTTGAAACTGTAAACCTTGTCTGCCCACACCAGTCTCAGGAAATGACGAAACTTGTGAGAAATAGGGATGTGAAAATAGGCGTCCATCAAATCTAGAGAGGTTGTCCAAGTTCCTAAATGAATTGTCGACCTGATAGACCTGTTGGTCTCCATTTTGAAATGTGGGACCACCAGATACTGATTGAGAACAGAAAGATCTAGAACCGGTCTCATTTTCCCGTTCTTCTTGGGTACCAAGAACAGCCGGGAATAAAACCCTAGATGAAAAGGAGGATTTACCTCCTCCAAAACACCCTTCTGAATCAGAATGTTCACTTCGTTTTGTAACAACTGATTCTTTTGAGAATCCTTTGTCACTGACAGATTGATTGGAACAGAAGAAAGAGGAGGCTGTTCCAGAAACTGAAGTTCCAATCCCCTCCGTAAAATCGAAAGTACCCACTTGTCTGAAGTTATCAGAGCCCATTGATCTAGAAAGTGGGACAGCCTGCCCCCCACTGGAAGATGAGGAAGAGGAGAAGAATAATTTTCCTCTTCCAGTGGGGAACGATTCAACGGAGGGGACAACACATCACTTACCCTGCTTCTTTCCCTTAACCACTTTAGCTTTCTTCCCACTTGAATAGTTGGGACGAGAAAAAGCTGGCCTCTTCGTAGACTGTGAAGAAGAAGAAGAGGTAGAAGCCTTGGGTTGATGAGAAGACGAAGAAGAAGAAGGATTATTCATCTGAGTAGTTTTGACAAATCTTTTCCCATCAGTGACCTTCACATCCACCTTAACTACAGGAGGGGCCTTATTCACCTCCTCCTGTAACTGCTCTAAGGAAACAGAGAACAACTTGTCCTTAGACAAAGGAGAACTGACAAGTCTCTGCTGAAGAGCTTCAGAGACAGTTGATTTTTCAAGAATCTCCTGTCTCTTAGCAAGAGTAAAGTTGGCCACAGTACCAAGAAGAAGGAATTGAGACATTCCAAGACTCTTGTCTACCTGAAGCAGCATAGACCTCAAATCTGAAAATTCCTCCCCTTTGTCCTTTAACAGAGACCCAGCTGCTGACAAAAAGTGCTCAGCTGTCTCAAGAACAAAAGTCAAACACCTCAGATTATTCTCTGACTTGACATAAGAAGCTTGAGAAAGTCTGAGGCCATCCAAAGGTTTCGAACCAAGCAAACTAGAAAAAGCCCGGTCACAAGCAGGAGCCGACATACCCAAGGAAGATCCATGGATCTCAAAGTCCTTAGATCTACATCTCCCTGGGTAAGAGGCAGGTCCGAAACCAGAGAACTTACTACCACCAGTTTTGCTAGTGTTAGCAAGATTCTCAGCCAGAGCAGAGTTTACAAAAGACAAAGCAGTTGTAAAGTGCCCAGACTCTGGAAAAGAATAATACCCCTTAGACTCTGGCTTGACTATACCTGAGCAAGCCATGAAATCTGAAGGAGTAGAAGAAACCCTAGGTGGAGACGACATGGGCATATCCGACATATTCCTACGAATAGAATAGACCAGACTCCTAAGGCATTCTGGGTTGCCTGAAGCAGGATCCTTAGGAGCGAAAGCATCTCCCTCTGTGCTTACTACACTATCAACATCAGAAATACCATCTTGGTCCTCAAAAAAGTTACCTTCCTGACTTCTAGGGGCCAAAGAAACTGAGTCGTCTTCCAACAACTGTCTAGGAGGTCTGGGAGGATCCTGTGCAGGATCCTGAGACAGACCCCTAGACTCCATAAGATCAAGCCTGTTACCAAATTCCAAAAACTTAGCATTAACAGTAGCTTGTATCTTGTGAATGGAGGTGGTAAGACTCCTCATCTCATCCTTAAAGGAGGATGACTCTGAAGAGGATCTACCACCAAACCCCTGACCAGACCAAACTGATTGAGCCGAATAAGGATCAAAAGGCTGGGGATAAGGCGGCAAGTTGGGCATTCCCATAGGCATGGGAGGGTATGCAAAATTCATGGGCCACCTAGTCCGAGAAAAGGGGTCACTCCTGATGCCAGCTGGTAGTGTCTCCTGCCTGCTTGTCGTGCAAGCCACAGGAGACGTTGGTATCTCTGCAGGCCTAGTTACGGTATGTGATACCCTGCTAGGCCTAGATAACCTCAACTGACTAGCACCAGGAGTGAAAGGCAAAGTCCTGACAGGAACAGGTTCCGAGTCCTGTTCCAGACCGACACCAGAAACACCTGGAATAAACTCCAAACTTCTATCCCAAAATTCATCTGAATGGGTGGCCGAACGCCAAGGGGACAACAAATTACCATTGGATGTGTGAATTTGACTGTCACTTACCTCTTGGGTACCTGAAGCTGGAATTTTATCCATAATATTCAGATAAAATTAATATAAAATTATCCAAATATACTATAATTATAAACAAAAATATCAATATAAATTACTAAATATATAAATTATCAACTTGTTAAACTGTTTGTGAAAAAATAAACTTTTTCCTCCTCCACAAAAAAACGTGCAGCATGCGTTGTAGAACCGGAAAAAATGATGAAGGTTTAGGACACACAGGTGTCAGGTGGGAGAGGTTGTCACGGGGTCATGGTTTCTTTTTCTGGCTGGTTTCCGGTTGAATAATGCAGCGAGTGGACTGATATCTAAATTTATGAAGGTGAGGTATTTAATGTAATAAAATTATGCACTAAATTTCAAACTATTCTGACTTTTTACTATGACCAGAACCTTTACCCTGAAAAATAACTGTTTTACAGCAGATTTCATTGAGTATGTAGCCAAAGGTAGTATCTTTGGTTAGCTTGCTTGTTAGCTGAACCGTGAATTCATTATCAGGTCAAGCATACTATTTATTTGTGAAATGAAATTTACTTCTGAGCATCAGACTGTCTCTGAAATTGTGTATAGAACCAGATTTGCTTATTTTTAACAGGGCACATTTAGTTCGCAGTGGGTATTTGTTGTAATCATGTTTTCTGTATGAACAATGTACATTTTGTTAATTTACCTGTTCTAGAGTCAAGGGCAGTTTTCATAGCAGCTGCTGGAACAATGTTTTTTTCCACTTGCAACCCAACTTTTCATCTTTTTGCGCATATTTGCCATCTTTGAATCACAATATGACTTTTCTGCATGGGCCTCAGAGTAGCAATATCCCTGAATATTGATCCCTATGAAATATAAGATATTCATTACTCTGCAATTTAAATATACACAAAATAACTAAAAAGTATTGTGTATAAGTTTTATTACATTAGATTAAGGCAAACTACAGAAAGACGAAGAAAACAAAAAATTTAGCAATTTTACCATTTGTAAAGGGGCATAACTTTAGAACGGCTAAAGTGACGCTCCCAAAATTCAAACTTGATTGTGTTTAATGGTAATAAGCATTGTATAAAAGTTTACTAACATTTGGTTTAGGCAAACTAAAGGTTATCTATAGTTGTTAATTTCTGTGTCATTTCATGATTTTGGTCTCTTTAATTGTGGCGAGTTATCTCATTGGCAATCATACCACATCTTCTTTTTTGTATATAAAGTTAGAGTACAGACATACAGTGGTTGTCGTTTGTTTATGTGTTACATATTTGTTTTTCGTTCATTATTGGTTCATTTATCAGGCTGTTAGTTTTCTCTTTTGAATTGATTTACATCGCCATTTCGAGACTTTTTATAGCTGACTGTGCAGTTTGGGCTTTGCTCATTGTTGAAGGCTGTACTGTGACCTATAGTTGTTACTTTATGTGTCATTTGGTTCCTTGAGGAGAGTTGTCTTATTGGCAATCATACCACATCTTCTTTTTCTTATAAACAAGGGTTAAACTTAAAGCCCCTCCGCAGGGGGCATAAAATAAGTTTATGAGATACATTTGTACATCTAGAATAATATCAAGGTTATAACGAAATGCACCCAAATTTCCTTTAGAAAAAGGGCAATAACCCTTCAAGTGTTGTCTGATTCATCAGAAAATTTCTTGTTAGATGGCTTTTGACATGGTGAACAATTTTACTACTTTAGTTTTCCCAAAACTATAACTATATTATTTTTATAGATATAAATTAAATGATATCTCTAGGTTGTTTTTTCCAAAGCAATGTCTCAAGAAACATATGTGCTTTAATAAAAATAAAGATTATAGCTAATTTCCTAATACATGTAGAGCAAGACTTTCTTACTTTGTTTGTATATTGTACAATAGTAATTTAGATAACATCCAATTGCTTTTAACCATTATATTTACAGGTTTAAGCTTAAGTTTGCCTCTATTTATTGTATGAAGATGTCAGTCTAAATCACAAAGCTTGGGTAAACGTTTCAAAATCAAAATTTTACTCTACAAGCATAAAGAAATTAGCTGTAAGATGAATATTAAACACTGTCACTTAGGGAAAACATAAAAAAATCAATGAAGGATAATAAACTAAATTCAAATAGTTTGGGGTGGGGGTAAAAATTGCTGCAAGTTTTCTTTAATTGAAATTATTTTATACTTTCCTGTGGTCAATCAATTTTTCCCAAATTAAGTTAAGAGGAGAGTAAGAGGGTCAGTGAAAAAAAAAATATATATATATAAATTAGGTTTTCTATCTTACATTGAACTTTTGATGTCATCCCTAATTCTGATATTGTTGTCTTCTGTTTTTATCTTATATTTACTTAGCCCAATTTTTTTGTAATATACATTGTATGTTACCTGTTCTTTTACTTATTTCTTGTAAGCATAACCAGATATGTCCACAGTGGTACATGTAGCATGCTGATAGAAGGTCTAACTTCTTACTTTAAGGAAGTTGATCTTTATAGTTTTTATAAAATTCTCAAGAAGTGAAGCCACACAAAACCAATCCTGTTTCACAGATTTTAAAACATGGGTGAAAATTCTATGCTGAAAAAGAAATGCACAAGACAATTTTTATAGATTTTGATACTGAATTCATTCCAAATAAAAGACTACATGTACATTTAAATATATTCATTTCATAAGAATCTATTTCATTAAAATCTTAAATCAAGGTTTTTTTAGTTTTTTTATAGTCAGTGTGATACATGTAAGGTTACTGGTAACACAATGAAAAATTATATAAAGTTGCAATTGATCATGTTTTATATATATATAAAATTGCTAAACAGTCTCAAACTCAGAACAACCTTATACATGTTTTACAAATAAGCATATTTAGGTTTTCCCGTTTGAATGGTTTTACACTAGTAATTTTGGGGCCCTTTATAGCTTGTTGTTCGGTGTGAGCCAAGGCTCCCTGTTGAAGGCCGTACATTGACCTATAATGGTTTACTTTTTTAAATTGTTATTTGGATGGAGAGTTGTCTCATTGGCACTCACACCAAATCTTCCTATATCTATATGTGGTATGATAGCAAATCAAGTAACTCAGTACAGACTTTTCAAATTTTCATGAGTCCAAAACTCACAGACTACTGAGAGTTGCATGTATGAAATTTTCCACAAGAGAGCAAATCTCTTAGAGGTGAATTATAGGTCAGGGATAAATAAATAAGCTTTATTTAGAGTCGGCAAGGTATATAAAAATAGGGATCTCAGAATCCAGGATTGTGTACCTAATTTTAAAAAAAAAGGGGGGGGCTTACCCTAGACCCCTTTGAATGTTGCACAGGCTGATGTAACAATGTGCAGTGTGCCCTTCGAATAACAAAATTAATATAGTTTCCTCAAAGCCAATTGCAACATTTCACGAACTTTATTCCAAATTACATGGGCCCCTTCACCTAAACTCTAGGAAAATCACTGAATAGGTAAAGGACGGTTAGAAATGAGCAAAAGATTTACTGCATAGTCAGATATAAATGGCCCTGAAATACTGACTGTGATATTTTCCATATTCTGCATCATACTTATCTTATTAAAATTTATCAAAAATTCTATACATGCTATAACTTGTATCCAGAAATAATTACTTGCCTATTATTGTTGTATTCAAAACATTGATAGAAAATTTAAGTAAAAAATATAATGGACAGAACCAACCAATTCTAGAACATTTGGTGAATGAGCGAAACAACAAAAGGCTGAACGGTTTCATGGTCTAAACATCTCGAAAGCACCACAAGTTGTTGCATAAATTATATACATTTTATATATTATAATACAAAAAATACATATATATAAATGAATTCCATTGCAAAGTAAATCTTAAAAGGTTTCCAATCCATTGTGGAAATTTGTCCCAACCTAGTTTTGACTAGGTTTTTTAGCCTTAGAGGACTCAGAACATATGGTACTACATGTACTTTGTGTATGGATGCAGTTTCAATAGTTTGAAGTTAGTTTCAGGTTTGTGTTCACTCACAATGGTCATGGTTTTTTATAGTTTTTTTAGCTGGATAAGTTGAATATCACAATCTACATGTAAATTGTTCCAGAATCCTTATGTTTTTTTAGGAGCTACCATTTCATTTGATTTTTATTAGGGGCTAGGGATGATATTTGAAAAAGGCAGGGCAGGAGTTTTGATTATAAAAAAATGGCAAAAATAAAGGCAGGATGACAATTTAAGTAAAAAAAAAGGATAGCCCAATTAATATTGGCAAGACCTAATAGACATGTCGATGATAGAGTGGAAAAAAAAATGCAAGACAGAGATTACAACTAAAAAAAATGCAGGGCAAAATTTTTCATCCTACCCCCCCCCCTAAAACAATTAAATTTAATGCTTTGTTTAGGGGGGGTCAGAGGGGTCCTGATCCCGAAATCCTGGGCTTAAAAACATGAAATCCCGAGGTCCCGAATTCAAAGAAATTTAAATCCCAACATCCCAAAATTCTAAAAAAAATCCCGGGTCCCGAAAGGATCAATCCCGAAATCCCGAGTTTAAAAACACCCGATCCCGACGTCCCGAAAAGGGTCATGCCCCCTGTTGTTTCTATGTAAACAAAAAAATATAAAAACCAGAAAACGCGATTCTATGAAATTTGATGATTTTCTGCAATACATTTTTTTGGTTTAGTTGAAAATCTTATATATATCAGCTGGTATATTTTTCCGTATAAATTGTTATATTTTGTTATATTTCGGCGCTATATAACTGATTATGCCATATGGATTTGGCTCATTGTTGAATGCTAATTATGACCTTTAGTGATAACCTCTATGACAATTGGTATCTGTGAAGGAGAGTTGTCTATATGACAGGATTGTTTTCCTTTATTTGTAGATACTTAGTTAGCCGAAGGCCGTTGAGCTTAGGAAAATAAATAAGAAAGACTGACTTTTGTCACAAAGGTCTTGGGTTTGAGTCCATGGGGAGAAATCGATTTTGAATGTAGAATTGCTTACACCTATATGGTGGATAGTTGTCTCATTGGCAATCATTCCACAACTCCTTATTTTCATATTTTTCTGCAATTCAGCACTGTGTAGAATCATGCTCTCTGGTTACATATTCTAATTGAAAATCATACCACATCTTATTATATATATACTGCTCAATAATAGAAATGATGGTTCAAATTTAAATACAGGCTTCAGACCTATCAAATTGTTCAAATAAAAAAAAATTACTATTTTGTTCGCCATAAATGAAAACAAATATGGGTATAAATACTAGTTTTTATGATTATGCGATCTCCTAAGGCAGGGAAAAAAGGAGATAAAGCCGCATATTTTTTTTTTTTTTTTTGATTTTCGGATACAATTCAATACATCAAAGGTGTATAGTAAATTTGACCTATGACCTCTGTAAAAATGTCACTAAAAGATATATGTCATGCCTATGCATTTTCACACTCCGCCAAGCAATGATATTAATATACATGTATAATAAATATATTTGTTAATCGACTTACCATTAGTGATTGCCAATGTTTAACTGAAAACGAGAAATAAAACAAATGCTTCTTTTTTTTATATATATTTTTTAGAAATAAAGAATATGAAAGAGAGTGTGGTTGTACACAACACAAACGCATGGAAGCATCAACAACTTTATCAAGAATCGTGATGTCAATAGTTTCTTTAATAAAGAGTTCAGTGTCAGAGCTCAGATATAATAAACAGCTGCGCCATGAGCGCATGATACGCCCGACGTCTTGTGTGGAAGTTTTATGCAATAATCATAAATAGTTTCTGAGAAAGTTTTAAGCAATAACCATATATTGTTTTTTAGACACGGAGGGACATGTAAAACCCCCAACCCTGTTTTTTTTTACAAAAAACTTAATATCACTAAAATAAAATTTTGAAATCAAAACCAAAAAGTATACAGATCTTTAGATTAATATAACAAAGAAGTGTGTATTAACAGTTATAAGCAATAATCATATATTGTTTTTGAGAAACGGCACAACATGTAAAAAAAACCTCCCCTTTTTTTACAAAATACTCAATAATTAAAAAATGAAATTTTGAATGATCACCAAAAAGTATACAGATCTTTAGAATAATATAACAAAGACATGTGTAAAGTTTTAAGCAATAATCATAAATCGTTTTTGAGATATGGCGGGACATGTAAAAAAACCCTCCCCCTTTTTTACAAAATACTCAATAACTCAAACATAAAATTTTGAATCTTCGCCAAAAAGTATACAGATGTTAGGATTAATATAACTAAGAAGTCTTTAAAGTTTTAAGCCATAATCAAGAATCGTTTTTGAGATACGGTGCGACATGTGAAAAAAACACACCCCTGTTTTAGTTACAAAGTGCCGTAACTCAAAAAGTTTAAATCTAATTTTCACCAAAAAGTATACAGATCATTTGACCATAATAAGAAACAACTATATTAAGTTTCATGAAATTTGGATAAGTCGTTCTCAAGTTACGGTGCGACATGTTTACGCCAGCCAGACAGACGGATAGGCAGACGGACAGATAGACGGACGGACAGACGGACACCGGACATTTGTATACCATAATACGTCCCGTCAAAATTTTGACGGGCGTATAAAAACATTGCTGCATCCATTTAAAACTTGTTCAATTCATGATACACCTGCGCCAGCTGGTTTCTATATTTTAAGTGTAACTTTAGAAAATGTATAGATGAAATTTTTAGGAGGCTGGTTGAATAGATAGGGATGTTGAATTGGTGGTCCGGTGACACCTAACGACAAATAATCTGCTCAATGAAATTCTGAGACTAAAACAAAGGCTTAAATGGACTATCACATAAGATCAATATAAAAAAATATAATTAATATCAAAGATCATCAAAGTGAGAATTATAAGTAAAGGATATCTGTGAAAAGCTATTACTAAGAAACATTGTATAATTAAAGAACGAAGTTTTATGTAATGATAAAGGACAACACAATTTAAGGTCAGTGTGGAGTTCAAATAGTTTATTTTCTGTAGTTGTATTATTTTATTTTATTATTTTTATAACACTTGTTACATATCTTTTATTGTTTGTGTATTGCATATGTTATTGTTTATAATATTGACTGTATGCTATATGCCCTCCTGGGGCCCTAATTTGGTTAATAAAGTATTCTATTCTATCAGGAACATATATATACTGTTCCCAGATTCTATTAACTTATCCTTCGGAAGTGCTCCTTATATAGGAGGAACACATCAGTAAACTAAACAGTTACCATGGATCATTCCTGCGATGTGTTGCATGGATGGTATATTTTATTATAGAGCAAACATTTCATTTTGACGCATTGGATTTGTTTATTTTTTTTATTATTTCTTGAGATCCAATGGTAAGTCGTTCTAAATCAATTTTCTAAAAACCGAGTATTAAAAATAAAGAGGAAAACAAAATTATATACATATCTACTTTCGTTTTCTCTTGAAACCTTTTATAACACAACGTATTGGTGCCTCTCAGAGCTCTGGAAAGCTAGTACACCGGCTATGTTTTACTAATTTCATTAAAAAGAAATGCTCATGATTGCTGCAGGCCTTTAAATTTAGTTGTACGAGTTTGTTTTGAAATTTATGAAAGTTGACTGTTTATCCGTAACGACTCGATAAACGAAACAAAGATATTTATTGTTTACATTTGTTAAAACCCTTTTACCCATAAGAGGGTAAAATTAGGTATATTTACATTTAAATTATTATAATTAAGTGACAACTACATCATCATGCAACTTACATAAAGAGTAACATAGAATATTAAAATCGGTAAACAATATATGTATCTCATTTTATTGTCTATGTCCTTTTCGAACACTTCAATGTTATGAGCGTCCATGTTAAAACAATGATTCATTTTGTCGTTCTAGTACACATGCAGTAGCAATTAATATATATATATATGTGTGTATAGTGTTATCAGTATGTAAATATTTTGCTAATGTACGGTAAGGATATTGTACCCTTTCAAGTTTTGTTGTGTCAATACTTAAACATGGATTTTTTACAGAAAATCCACAGCCTTTCCCCTTGTACTCTATTTGACAATTAGGTGCTTGGTAAACAGAAGATTATTGCATGCAGTGCAAAGATATCGGTGAAAACAAATATAAATATGGACCAATTTAAGTACAACTTATGTGGTGTGCTCGACTTTAGTGACTCAGCACGAGGTGTTTTGGAATAAAAAGTCTGTTCTTGATTTTTTTATCTGAAAGTTGGAAAGATATCGAAAAACATCCTAAACTATCCAAGATCTTTCTCGAGCCACCAGTACTGGCTTTCCGTAGGTCCAAAAGCCTCAAAGACTTGCTGGTGAGAGCTGAGTTACTCTCTCAAGCAGGCTCTTCGTCAGTGGGCTCTTGTAAGGGTTGTGGAAAGAAACGATGTCTGACTTGCAAACAAATACTGATTACCAAGACTTTTAACAGTCACTCCACTGGTACAGAATACACCATATTTTGCAATGTTAATTGCAAGACTACAAATGTTGTGTATCTCCTACAGTGTAAATGTGGTAAACAGTATGTTGGTGAGTCAGAACAGCCGTTTCACAAACGAATGAACGATCATCGCAGCGCCTACCAATGCAAGCCAGACCTCCCTCTTAGTCGACATTTGAGATCCCCTGGCCACATTAAGGCAGATCTCAATCGTCTGACCATAACAATCATTGACCACAACTCTGCTTGGTCTAGGGAGGACTGACTTACTCGGGAAAGATTGTGGATAAGAAAATTAACAACTTTGGCACCAAATGGGATAAATGAAAAGATGAAGTTCGACACCATGCAGTGCTTCACATCTGGGTTATATTACTTATTATTACAATCTCTGTTTTTATTTCTTTACCTTACTAGCTCATCTCTAAAATAAATCTGTTGAATATAACAATTTAAATTGCTTAATTTTTTTTAGGGATGTATAAGTACAGTGGAGATCAGTTCTAACCTCTCATAAATTCTGTCAGAATCTGTCGGGAGAACTGTTCTAGAACAGTATGTAGAACTGTCAGCCTGACACCTTTTAGTCAGTTCTAGGTTAGAACTGTTCTAGCTAGAACTGATTTGGTCAGTTATACCATGGAAGTATTATATAATACTTCCATGGTTCTACCTAGAACTGATTTGGACAGTTCTAGCTAGAACTGATCCTGACAGTTCTACCCTAGAACAGTTTTAGACAGTTCTAGCTAGAACTGACCAAATTTGACCAAATCTTTGGTCAGTTCTACTTCTAGAACAGTTCTACGGTTAGAATTGATTTCAAATTCTACGGCCAGAATTAATTTATAAATTCTACGGCTAAAATTGATTTATAAATTCTACGACTAGAATTGATTTATAAGTTTTAAGAAATATTTGTCTTAATATAAAGGCTTCGGCAAAATAGCGATTAATATTATATAGAGTTTTGCTATTTTGCCGGTTTTATTTCAGATTTATAATCGGCAAGAGAACATGTTTAACCCCGCCATATTCTGCATGTATGTGCCTGTTCCAAGTCAGGAGCCCGTAATTCAGTGATTTTCTTTTGTTGATGTGTAACATAAAATATTTGTTTTTCTTTCATTTTTTGTACATAAATTAGGCCGTTAATTAGTATTATGTGTGTGTGTGTGGGGGGGTGTTATTATTTGAATTGTTTTACATTTGTTATTCTGGGAGTCAGTATGGCTCGTTATCACATAACAAAATTATCTGACCTCATTAACCAATTGCAAATGTAATATCTGTGTACGAGTAGTTTTCATACCTCGGACGGACCTGTTTAACAAAAATCTTTTGACCACATCAATCTAAACTGACATTATTTGCTCTTTCTTTCTGCAAATCTATATAGCTGCACAGTACTTCAGTTTTAATTTTAGGTCAAGAGGGACTGTACTACAGCAATATTGGAAAACAATTTTGTCATGTTTGTTCGCATCAATTTATAGTGCCAGCATGCAGGGGCAGATCCAGCCATTTTAAAAAAGGGGGGTTCCAACTATATGTTCCCATTCAAATGCATTGATCGTCAAAAAAAAGGGGGTTACAACTCATGAACCCCCCCTCCTTGATCTGCCAATGAGCCAATGTCCTCTTTTTATTCAAAATATTGAATCATAAACAAATATCAGTAGTTTTCATACTTCAGACTGAGTCGTATAATAAAATCTTTTGACCGCATCAACCAAAACTTACCATATTTGCTTTTTTTATGTAAATCTAAATAGCTGCACAGTAATTCAGTTATAATTGTAGGTCAAGAGGGACTGTAGTATATAAATAAATTATGTCGTGTAATTGCAGTAATTCAGAATACACCTATGGACCAATTTCCCATGTTATAACAGGAGACCTTAACATCGTTCGCGACCGAGAGTTAAAATCATTCCTCAGTAAAGGACCTAAATATCGTCCCCCGTCAACTATTAACTGGAATGAGTGTCGTAATATCATCAACGACTCACTCCGCGCCTACTGTTTGAAATGGGTAAAACGGGAAAAAGCTGACAAAAAATCTTTGGACTCTTTTTTTAATTCAGTAATGAAGATAGTTGATATTCGAATACAACATTTTAAAGAACATTTTACCCTCAACAAAAACTATAAAAACCCTATTTCGCGTATCAAAAATAAACTAACAGAACTAGCCAAGGAATTTGTTTTTGTCCCGGCTGATAAAGCTGCTAATAATATCATTATTGTTTGACGTAAATTTTATATAGAGGTTCTGCAAAAGGAAATCACGAATTCACCAACATTCCAACTGACTTCATTTTCAGAAAACGACATCTGTAACAAACATAAACTTTTAGCTACTTCTTTACAAGCAGAACCAAACACATTGAAAGTCCCAACTATGTACTGGCTTCCGAAACTGCACAAAAAACCTTACAAATATAGATTTATTTCATCTTCCAGCCATTGTTCAACTACTAAATTGTCTGTTTTACTTACTAGTACACTTGGTACAATAAAAAACCTGATAATAAATTGTTCAAATAAGGCCTTTGAAAATAGTGGAATTAATTACTTTTGGAGTGTCAAAAACTCGTTGGAAGTACTTGATAAATTGCATGCATATATTGGTGATTTTGAATCTGTTCAAAGTTTTGATTTTTCTACCCTATATACCACTTTGCCTCATATTCTTATTAAGAAAAAATTCACATCCCTAATTAACTGGGCATTTAAAAAGTCGGAATGCGAGTACATATGTTCAAACTCTTTTAGATCATTTTTTAGTAGCAATAAACAAAAGAACTATGTCAATTGGACATGCTTTGATACTATTTATGCACTTGAATTTTTACTTGATAACATTTTTGTTCGCTTTGGAGATTCCGTATATCGTCAAGTTATTGGAATTCCAATGGGGACTAACTGTGCACCACTTATTGCGGACCTGTTTTTGTATTGTTATGAGTTACAATTTATGACTAAAATCAGCAAAGACCCATCAAAACAACATTTGATACAAAAATTTAACAATACTTTTAGATATTTGGATGATATATTGGCTCTAAATAATGACGACTTCAGTATGTATACTAAAGAAATTTATCCTGTAGAACTTACTTTAAATAAAGCTAATGATAACCATGACCACTGCCCTTTCCTCGATCTTGATATCTATATCATAAACGGGAAGCTTAATACACAAATTTATGATAAAAGAGATGATTTTTCATTTCCTATTGTTAATTATCCATTTTTAGATGGTGACGTTCCCTTGTCACCATCTTATGGTGTTTATATATCTCAACTTGTACGATTCGCTCGTGTATGTAACAATGTATTAGATTTTAGCGAGAGAAATTTATGTATTACTGAAAAATTATTACACCAGGGTTTTCGATATCACAAACTGGTCAAAACATTTACTAAATTTTATCACCGGTATAAGGAAATAATTCGTAAATATAACTCAACATGCAGACATCTTATACGTTCAGGTATTTCACATCCAAAATTTTATGGAAATATTCTTTATAAAGCACAAAAATGTCAGTATTCTCCTCAGAAACTAACAAAACCTTTAAATAGACTTATTAAAAGGGGATATAGTTACGATACTGTTGTCAGGTCATTAAAGATTGCATATTTTGGCTTTAACATTGATTCACTGATAGGGTCTTTGCATCGGAACTAAACACATTTATTTCTAAAAAAACAGTTGTTGGCATGACACGGGTTATGTTCTTCTCATATATTTTATGATAGTATGATACTAAACCCCTAACGGGAGGGATTGTACCTGATATTCATATGATGAAGACATAATCTTTCAATCAGTTTAATTGAGGTCTGGAGCTGGCATGTCAGTTAACTGCTAGTAGTCTGTTGTTATTTATGTATTATTGTCATTTTATTTATTTTCTTTTGTTACATCTTTTGACATCAGACTCGGACTTCTCTTGAACTGAATTTTAATGTGCGTATTGTTATTGTTTTACTTTTCTACATTGGCTAGAGGTATAGGGGGAGGGTTGAGATCTCATAAACATGTTTAACCCCGCCGCAATTTTGCGCCTGTCCCAAGTCAGGAGCCTCTGGCCTTTGTTAGTCTTGTATGATTTTAAATTTTATTTTCTTGTGTATAATTCGGAGTTTAGTATGACGTCCATTATCACTGTACTATTATGCATATTTTAGGGACCAGCTGAAGGACACCTACGGGTGCGGGAATTCTCGCTACATTGAAGACCCATTGGTTGCCTTCGGCTGTTGTTTGCTCTATGGTCGGGTGGTTGTCGCTTTGACATATTCACCATTTCCTTTCTCAATTTTACAATATTGGAAATCAATGACCACAATTTTTTTTCTCGCATCAATTGAGAGTGCCAGCATTTCCTATTTTTATTCAAAATATCGCATCAAAAACAAATATTAGTTTTCATACCTCAGACTGACAGTAACATGTAATCATGTAACAAAATTATTTGTCTGCATCAATCAAAACTGCCCATATTTGACAGCATCAACCAAAACTGACCATATTTGACCGCATCAACCAAAACTGACCATATTTGACCGCATCAACCAAAACTGACCATATTTGCTCTTTTTTATGTAACTCTTATAGTCGCATAGTAAATCTGTAATATTTTTATGTAAGGATGGATTGTAAAATCATGAAAATACAAATGATAGAAATATTGGAACACAATGCTACCTAATTTCATTTGCATCAATTTAGAATGCCAGCATGTCCTCTTTTTATTCAAAATATTGCATCCTTAACAAATATCAGTAGTTTTCATACCTCAGACTGACTGGTATAACAAAATAATTTGTCCGCATCAACCAAAACTGACCATATTTGCACTTTATTATGTACATGATGTCAATCTTAATAGCCGCAAAGTAAATCACGTATATTTTTATATCAGGATGGATTGTTTAATATAAATGAAAGCAATATTGGAAAATAAAATTATGCTCACATCAGTTTATAGTGCCAGCATGTCCTCTTTTTCATCAAAATTTTGAATCGTAAACTAATTTCAGTAGTTTTGATATCTCAGACTGACTCATGAACACATGTATAACAAAATTATTTGTCCACATCAACCAAAACTGACCATATTTGACAGCATCAACCAAAACTGACCATATGTAAATCAGTAGTTTGTGATGGTTTTTTTTTAAACACAACTATTTAATGGCATCATCCAACACTCACATGACTGATTCATATACTTTATTTTAAAAATAAAATAAAAAGTACATGTATGGGAAGTTCTCTTCTTGGAATAGTATACTCTTAATATAATTTGAAGAAGGCAAAGAAAAATGCATGATTTTGTTTGTAGCCGAACGTCCAGGGGCAAATGTTTCATTCATGTTCAGATCCAGTATATTTTTCTGAGTTGCAGACTCCCAGATATCATTTATAATCGTTATGGATAAGTCTGGCTAAATTGACGAGATGGTGCAAATGTATAGTTTTTTTACGTTGTACAACACTTTTTTCATTAATATCCCATAATTCATCCACTGTACAATTTTCGTTTGAACATTTGTCAAAACAGAATCTTAAATGAATGTAAATCCAAGGCAAACAAGGTAAATTACGATTAAAATTCCATGAATTAAATGCAGAGTTTTATTTATAGTCCATCAGCTAGTTTTCAAAAGCGCTCTAGTTAAGGAGTTTGTGTTACACCCCAGGGTACCGCGATTTTTTTTGATAGAATTCAACTTCATTATCTTATTGATAAAATACAAGGTGTTAGACTAAAAGAAAAGTGTCCAAAAGAGGTTTAAAAACGTTCCTTTCAATGATCCCCTCATTAAGCTATCACGACTAAGTAATTTTTAATTAAAATTTTCAATATAAAGCGACTAAAAAAATTAAATTATAGGTTTAAACAACTAAAACAGATATAAAACTATCATATTTAATGTAACTCTGAAGATTTTTTGTTTAAAAAAAAATGTTTATTTACATTACAAACAATCCGATTTTTTGGGTTAAAATTAAGACATATTTTCTCATTTCATAAAGAAATTCATTATGCAATTATCCGTTTTTGTGAATTAAAATTTAAAATTGACCGGTATGCAATGTTTAAACTATTTGCAGTATTTATATATCGTCTAAAATATGAATTATTCAATAAAACATATGTACGCGCAAATACTCGTGAAATACCGGAAATCATCACATTACCGTCTTCGATTCAGTCGATAATATATTCATACCCGAGTGCACACATAAGCACTTTAAACATATTAATTTGCAACTGAAAACAAACATTAAATTGACGAGTATGTTGTTTTTGTGAGACAAATTATTTTATAAAGTAAATGTGTAAAAAAATATTTATGAAAAAATGACAAATAAAAGTTATTTTTTTGCGTTCTGAAAGGGTGCACTCTATCGAACTTAATAA
The DNA here is from genome assembly GCF_965363235.1 of Mytilus galloprovincialis. Lineage (NCBI taxonomy): Eukaryota > Metazoa > Mollusca > Bivalvia > Mytilida > Mytilidae > Mytilus > Mytilus galloprovincialis. The sequence goes on from NC_134841.1 coordinate 21,736,920, forward strand.
AGGTGTGCTTGTTTACATTTTGTGTTTTAGCTCTGTCGTGATTGAGTTCAAATTGTTAGGTCATTTATTTGACAAACATTGCTTTAAAAGAAGGTCAAATAGTCAGTTTGGGAATTTGTTAAGACTTTTTACTTTCTTTGGCACACAACTATGTCGATTTGACATACCGTCTGGTTACTATTTATTTGCTTTTCGTAACGTATACATTGTTCCTCATTTGATAGTGTTTTTCCCCATTTTCTTTCCTTCTTGCTTGGATATATTGCTTCACTGTTCAATGAATTTAGTCTTGTTTTTTAAATTTTGTACATATTGTCAAATGATTTTGTTACTTTGTTTGCAGTCAGTTTTTTGCATATGACCGTCAAAACTATTCCCGATACATGTCAGTCTATTTGCTTCATATGCAAAATATCCATCCTGATGCGCATGAATATCTTTCATCTGGTTGTTTTTATGTTCAGAGAAGCTCTCATGGATTTTCTAGATCTCCAGTTGACCAAACAATAGAGCAAACATTGAACAGAGATACAAAAACAGGAGGTGGCATTGTTGGTTTCAGTGAAAATCAAAGTTTTACTAAATGTTGGTTGTTAAATGCACATGAAAGAGCTTCAATATCATTAAAATGTTCAGATTTGGCAGGAATTGTTAACCCTGAAACATCCGCACAAAAAGAACTTGAAAAACTCAATGAAGCGAGAAGAAACTGAATTTTAAAATTGGTTCAGACACTGCAAAGGAAGACAAATCCATTTGAAACGTCTAAGCAGTTATCTGGCTTTTCCTCGGATACTGTTGCTTCTTCGGAATTAAGGTGCGACCTTCCAAACGCGTATGAAAAGGGAAAGTCGGCATCAGAAAATGTCATTAATGAACGGCTTATTCAAAAGTCAACCAATATTCTCAAACTAATCAAAAGAAAATCATTGCTTACATTTTCAACAAAGGAAATAAAAGGTTAACAGTTAATGGGTGATAAGAACAGCATCATATTGAAAGCAGATAAAAATCTTTTTGGTAGCCTGCATGTCGTAGCCCAGACTAGACAGCCGGATATACGAGAGGTACTCCAGTTTGAATTATGTCCTCTTCCATGGTCTCTTGCAAACGTTGATGATACATCTGTAAAGACAAATAAATCTGTCCTATGTGGTCTTTAAGAAAAGGACGTTGAACAAATGCAAGCCATTCCTGAGGAAAGCATGTGGATATTTGATTGTACGGCAGTTCAATCCTTTACTAAGATACCAAGTACTTTTTTTCTGATTTGGCAATTGTTGTTTAATAAAAAACCCTTTTAATTTCAGAAAGAGCTCCCCGCATTGATTTTGTCACTGATCAGTATCCCACAATATCCATAAAAAATTTAGAACGAGATCGCAGGTCCTTTGGAGGTCAAATCATTACGACAATTTCTAGATCAAAACAATCTTGTCCTCGGCAATGGAAGAAATTTTAGTCAGTTGGTAGACTAAGACTAATACTATTAGTATAATAGTCCCAGTTTATTTGTATCATATGGAAGTCTGTGCCACAAAATATATGTTGAAAATGAAATAGTGACAAGTATAGAATGCATTGAGCTTCTAAGCATACACGAAGAAGCCGACACAAAGATGTTTCTTCATGCAAAACACGTAGCTGACAAAGGTTACGATTCCATTGGTATAAAATCGTCTGACACGGATGTGGAAGTATTGGCCTGCTATTTTCAGAATTATATCAGTTGTAATATTATTATTCCAAATGCAGATTAATAAATGTGCAATTATCATCTACTGCCCCCAACAAAAGATGCAATGTTAAAGCACATCAAACGAGCCAACTTTCAGGCAAAGATTTGGAAATCTGCTCTTCAACACAACACTGTTCCATCGCCAAACAACCATGGTTAGATTGTTAAGAACGATTTGATCAGCATTAATTATTGACTAGACCAACCGCCAGTGTTAGATGCTTTATTGATACTGATAAGCTGTTCATGTAAAGCTGGTTGTGCCACCAAAAGGTGTTCATGTGTTCGACAAAGTTTATCCTGTACAGATGGCTGCAAATGTACGAATGCTTGTAGCAACAAGAGTAATCAAATCGTTGATATGGCTGACGATGACGACGAAGATGATGAAGATGATGGTGATGATAATTCTATGGATTAACCTTCTATATGACATTAAAATGTGGTGATTCTGTTGTTAAACGAACTTTAATATAGATCTTGAAACCCTGACAGTTCTTTTATTTTTTTAGTGCTGTGTGTGTTTTTAATGACTGTGATATACATTGCTTATGTTTGTGTTTGTCATTGATTCCATGTTTTTCTCCCTTTCTTACCTTTGAATTTTTTTTCAACTGCCTTTACATAGGCGGATTTAGGGGGGGGGCCCGGGGGGCCCGGGCCCCCCCTTTTTGGGAAAAAATTTGGTTGCTTATATAGGGAATCACTGAAGCGTGACTGGAGCGGGCCCCCTCTTAGGTCAGTCAGTGGGCCCCCACTTATGAAAATTTCTGGATCCGCCACTGCTTTAGTTACTTGATGCTCTATGTTCAGTGTAAAAAATATACCCTTTTTTATCAAGAAAACTAGTATGTATGCTTTGTTTCATTCAAAATCATGAATTTTGGATATTACCCTCCCCCTTTTTTTCTTGGTCCTATACGATTTAAAAATTAAATAAAAATTAGCCTCCGTATTAATAAGATATGATTTGTTCAATTTGATAAGAGAAATAGTACCGAATACTTGGTTACATTTTCTGTTTTCTGTATATATGGGTTAAACAAAGATTTTCATATACTCTTAAATAAGACCCCTTTTAACCCCTTTTGGACACTTTTTCAAAAGTCTAACACCTCTTAAAATATTCTTCAGACATTACTCTTTAGATTTATACAAAAAAATTGCGGTACCCTGGGGTGTAACACAGAACTGAAATTTTACCTTACCAGCTGATGGACTATTAGGAAGAGACTGTTAAAAACGGGGAACGATGAAACGTAAACAATGATGTTTCCGTTTGCAATCTTATAAAAATATTTCTCCGATGAGTTGGATAACCTTCTATTCACTTCGATATTTGTACATGTAACGTAATAAAAGTCGTTTGATCAGTAAAAAATATAGAAAATCTGCTATTTAATATATAGCAAAGTAATTGGAAGTGATTTATTTCTTCTAAATTCTATAGTGCCCTTACTGCAGTGACGTCATTTAGAACTGTTCTACAGTCCTGACTGATTTAGTCACTTCTGTTGACAGTTCTACGATTAGAAGTGATTTGGACAGTTCTACCTAGAACTGATTTAGACCGTTCTACCCTAGAACTGATCCTGACAGTTCTACCTAGAACTGATTTAGTCACTGAAAATGTTTTAGTTCCCCAAATGCCTGCTCCGTAGAATAAAACGGGTTCTACCATAGTGGAATATAATTCTGTGTACACACTGTGAGTCATTCCACCAGCACTAATACACTTTCAATATAGCGCGCCTAGTTCCATGCTAGTTGACTTCGAAATTTCCTTAACTGCTTTGTCCATAGCCAAATGCTCGTTGAACCATATGCCGATGTATTTGTATAAAGAAGTGTACTCAATATTCAAGTCGGAATATTTGAATGGAAGTCCGATCGACTGACAGGTTTATTCCTGAAATGCATAACGTTATTTTTGGTTGGATTTATATCAATTTTCCATTCACGGCACCACTCCGCAACAGTATCTATAACATCTTCTGGAGATTTTCCTCGTCCGGAGCAATCAGTGCAATGTCATTTGCATATAAGATTATACTCAGCATAGTATCATCGATGCGAACACCACAATGTAGATTATTGATACGTTCAGCAAGGTCGTTGATGTAGGCGGCAAATAATGTGGGAGACAATAAACAGCCTTGCTTAACTCCGCAGTCCATATTAAACCATGATGTATGTCTGTCATTGACATGAACTGTATATCTAACAGAAATTTGCCTCTTATTCCAACTTTTCGAAGTTTATACCACAATAAATTTCTCTGTACAGAGTCAAAAGCTTTCCGCATATCAATAAAACTAACAAAAATTGAATGTTTTGAGATGTTCCTGTTTGAAATATCGCTAAATAAACTCCAAATATAACTACGTTTGTTGCGGAAAACAATATTGTTTCCTAAAAAAAAAAAGCGTTCAGGCGATTATTTAGTATGATAAAAAATATATCTTACTGTGCATGGACACAAACGTAATTCCCCGGTAATTTGATGGTAGTCGGTTGTCTTGTGTTCCTGGTTTGAGTATTGGATTACCTATCCCTTGGGTCCATTGCTCGGGTACTTTACCCAGTTCAAAGCAGCCGTTACAGATAACATATAACAGTTCAATTGAGATTTCATTTTTTGAGCACTTCCGCTGGTATTTCATCGCATCCAGCCGCTTTCCGAAGTTTAGCTTGCTCTACAGCAATAACGATTTCTTCACGTGTAAAAGCACAGTTTAAATTTGATAGGTCCATTTTGGTCATTTTCCGCAGAATACTCAGGTGTAGTCACAGTGATATTGTTTGCCTTAAATTAATGGAGAATAAAGGCTTTTTCACCTGGAGAAGAATCCCAATTTGAAAAAAAATGGCTTAAAATTATTCCTAAAAAACCAACTTTTTTCCCAAACAGTGCAGTCTCAGTAGTAATTGTGCATGAACACAAACTGAAAAACACTCATTTAAACAATTTTCATGCCTAAAATGACTATATGCGCACATTTTAGGGTCTATTATGTATCATCACTAACAAAATGGGGTCTTATTTTAAAGCAGGATTTGACTCTTGAAAATGGGTCTGTAAATTGAAGTTTCAGTCAAATTCATGGTTTATTTTAAATTTCCCAATTTGATGAAAATGACGCATATTTTCCCAATAAAAAAGGGTAGCGGTAGTTTTGAAAAAAGCCAACAATATCACTGAGTCACGTTTAAATTATTAGAAAATTATGTCTCAAAATCTGACTTCCAGTTATTCAGCACAATTTTTTCATCAGTGTTTATGTTTCCATCCAAGTCAACTGCATGTACTTCCCACGTGATTTGATTTTTCCTTTCATTTGCAATGCCAAGTTTTCCAATGCTTTTCCGAAATTCACGTTTGTTTATCGATTTAAGTTTTTCATGTAGTTCATTTTCCTTCTGAATTTGGTTTTTTCTTTACGGTTAATTCTATCAAATATTTTCTTTTCAGTACAATAATGTTCTTTTAAAAGTTTTATTTTTGAGCAGGGGGGCCTTAAATTTCAACCATTTCTTTTGATGATACGTTCCATTGAGTTTGTAATGTTTGATTCCAGTACGGCTTGTAAAACGACTTCGAACGTTTGTTTATATGTTTCTGTTGAAAAAGTGGTTGTTTTGTCTCCATTTCGTTCATTATCAATTTATGAAATTCGTCATATGCGTTTTGTACATTTTGATCTAAATATACGGAGTGTTCAATTTTCTCAATAGCATCCAGAACTTTATGTCACACTTCCATCACTTATTAAGAAATCATCTGGAATCTTGCGCGCATTACGTTTTATCTATACTTCGTTTGCGTAATGATTTGAAATTTCATCAACATTCACTGGGTAATATCACAAGATAAAAGCGAGTGGTCATGTATGCTTTCTGGGTTATAATTTAAAGTATTTATTACATCTGACATTCTCATTATTTTAAAATCTAAGACGGATTCTAACTGCTCATATGGCACAGAAATGTAACCAACCACCGATCTACCTTGAAGAGAAATATATGTAAAACCGTTTTTTCCAATTCGACCGTTTAACATGGCAAAATCTACGTCCGATAAAATTTCACAAATTAGATCATCGTTGTAATTTTCTTTGTACATTTTCCCGATTATGCCCTATCCACTCATAACCGGGTACGTTAAGCTTCATCACGTAAAAAAGTTTCACAAACTGCAAATATGTCAAAATTAACATGTTCTAATACTAAATTTCTAAAAGTCGAATTCTCGTTCTTGTGCATTGACCAACCGCGACAGTTCCATACACATAACCGCAACCTGTCCTAATGACGTCTGCGCTAAATTGTTGCCGATAAAAAAAAAACATTTCACGTTCTTTCCCAACTTCTTTTAAGAGTGTTCTCATGTTGCTCTGGTAAATACGTGTTTCGATTGGCAAATCGTTGTCTATGTACACATTTTTGTGGGTGTTACTTTTTTCAATTGCAGCTTATTACTGAAAATGTTTTTCTTTTGATAAAAATCATTAACTATTTCTACCAAAATTATTCCACTTGAGTTTCCCTTTCCCATTTTTCTTTCAGCTGACTTGATTTTCACGTCGGGGATACCGAGTCCACATTTGAAGAGAGATTGTACCTTGTTTATAGTAACCTGGTTATTTTCTTCTTCTCGAGCATCAAAGTTCAATACTCAAGCAACTAAATGGTTTAAACGATTTTTGTTCAGATTCTTTATCAGTGGCGGAATAATAATAAAAAAAATAATATAAGAGGCTGAAGGGGCTTTCTGACTGCCTTTCTGTGCATGATAAGTTTGTAAAAAAAGAACGTACAAAAATGAGAGATTGATAACCAACCTGGAGAACATACTTCTTTAATTTCTTTATTCTGATTAATTTACACTAATTTTTCCTTTTTATACGACCGCAAAAATTGAAAATTTTTTGGTCGTATATTGGTATGATGTTGGCGTCGTCGTCGTCGTCGTCGTCCGAATACTTTTAGTTTTCGCACTCTAACTTTAGTAAATGTGAATAGAAATCTATGAGATTTTAACACAAGGTTTATTACCACAAAAGGAAGGTTGGGATTGATTTTGGAAGTTTTGGTCCCAACATTTTAGGAATTAGGGGCCAAAAAGGGCCCAAATAAGCATTTTCTTGGTTTTCGCACTATAACTTTAGTTTAAGTAAATAGAAATCTATGAAATTTTGACACAAGGTTTATGACCACAAAAGGAAGGTTGGGATTGATTTTGGGAGTTTTGGTTTCAACAGTTTAGGAATTAGGGGCCAAAAAAGGGCCCAAATAAGCATTATTCTTGGTTTTCGCACAATAACTTTAGTATAAGTAAATAGAAATCAATGAAATTTAAACACAAGGTTTATGACCACAAAAGGAAGGTTGGGATTGATTTTGGAAGATGAGGTCCGAACTTTTTAGGAATTAGGGGCCAAAAAGGGGCCCAAATAAGCATTTTTCTTGGTTTTCGCACCATAACTTTAGTATAAGTAAATAGAAATCTATGAAATTTAAACACAAGGTTTATGACCACAAAAGGAAGGTTGGGATTGATTTTGGAAGATGAGGTCCGAACAATTTAGGAATTAGGGGCCAAAAAGGGGCCCAAATAAGCATTTTTCTTGGTTTTCGCACCATAACTTTAGTATAAGTAAATAGAAATCTATGAAATTTAAACACAAGGTTTATGACCATAAAAGGAAGGTTGGGATTGATTTTTAAAGTTTTGGTCCCAACAGTTTAGGAATAAGGGGCCCAAAGGGTCCAAAATTAAACTTTGTTTGATTTCATCAAAAATTGAATAATTGGGGTTCCTTGATATGCCAAATCTAACTGTGTATGTAGATTCTTAATTTTTGGTCCCGTTTTAAAATTGGTCTACATTAAGGTCCAAAGGGTCCAAAATTAAACTTAGTTTGATTTTAACAAAAATTGAATCCTTGGGGTTCTTTGATATGCTGAATCTAAAAAAGTACTTAGATTTTTGATTATTGGCCCAGTTTTCAAGTTGGTCCAAATCGGGGTCCAAAATTAAACTTTGTTTGATTTCATCAAAAATTGAATAATTGGGGTTCTTTGATGTGCCAAATCTAACTGTGTATGTAGATTCTTAATTTTTGGTCCCGTTTTCAAATTGGTCTACATTAAAGTCCAAAGGGTCCAAAATTAAACTAAGTTTGATTTTAACAAAAAATGAATTCTTGGGCTTCTTTGATATGCTGAATCTAAACATGAACTTAGATTTTTGATTATGGGCCTAGTTTTCAAGTTGGTCCAAATCAGGATCCAAAATTATTATATTAAGTATTGTGCAATAGCAAGAAATTTTCAATTGGACAGTATTCAGCAAAAGCAAGAAATCTTCAATTGCACAGTATTGTGCAATAGCAAGAAATTTTCAATTGCACAGTACTGCGCAATAGCAAGAAATCTTCAATTGCACAGTATTGTGCAATAGCAAAATATCTAATTGCACAATATTGTGCAATAGCAAGAAATTTTCATATTTTCAATTGGAGTTATCTATCTTTGTCCAGAATAGTAGTTGAATCAACCTAAATCATTGCTTTATACAATATGCAATGTATATTCACTTTTACTACCAACTGATAAATTTAAAACAATCTTTACCATTCAGTGATAACAAGCACTTTTTTTACATTTTAATATGTATTTAAATGAGTAGTTATTGTTGCAAACTCCATTAGAAATTTGAATTGAGATCAGTTTCGGAATAAGGGAAAGGGGGATGTGAACAAAAAATTTGGGGGTAGGGTTCAATTTTTGTCGAGCCTGCAACTTTTGTTGCAGAAAGCTCGACATAGGGATAGTGATCCGGCGGCGGCGGCTACGGCGGCGGCGGCGGCGGCGGTGTTAGCTTACTTCTTAAAAGCTTTATATTTCAGAAGGTGAAAGACCTGGATGCTTCATACTTTGTATATAGATGCCTCATGTTACGAAGTTTCCGTCAGTCACATGTCCAATGTCCTTGACCTCATTTTCATGGTTCAGTGACCACTTGAAAAAAAAGTTCAGATTTTTTGTAATGTTGAATTCTCTCTTATTATAAGTAATAGGATAACTATATTTGATATGTGCGTACCTTGAAAGGTCCTCATGTCTGTCAGACAATTTTCACTTGACCTCGACCTCATTTCATGGATCAGTGAACAAGGTTAAGTTTTGGTGGTCAAGTCCATATCTCAGATACTACAAGCAATAGGGCTAGTATATTTGGTGTATGGAAGGACTGTAAGGTGTACATGTCCAACTGGCAGGTGTCATCTGACCTTGACCTCATTTTCATGGTTCAGTGGTTATAGTTAAATTTTTGTGTTTTGGTCTGTTTTTCTCATACTATATGCAATAGGTCTACTATATGTGTTGTATGGAATGATTGTAAGGTGTACCTATCTAGCGGGCAGATGTCATGTGACCTTGACCTCATTTTCATGGTTCAGTGGTCAAAGTTAAGTTTTTGAGTTTTGGTCTTTTTATCTAATACTATATGCCATAGGTCATCTATATTTGGTGTATGGAAATATTTTATGATCTTTATGTCAGTCGCGCAGGTTTTATTTGACCCTGACCTCATTTTCACGGTTTATTGCACAGTGTTAAGTTTTTGTGTTTTGGTCTATTTTTCTTAAACTATAAGTAATAGGTCAACTATATATGTTGTATAGAAGCATTGTTAGCTGTACATGTCTTCCTGGCATGGTACATTTGACCTTGACCTCATTTTCAAGGTTCATTGGTCTTTGTTTAGTTCTCTTGGTTAATGTTAAGTTTATGTGACAGTTGTATTAAAGCTTAGCTTTATACTTAGGACTATCAACATAATATCAATGATTAGTATAGAAGGCGAGACATTTCAGCGTGTGCACTCTTGTTTTCATTTCAGATTTAATAAATAAAAAGAAAATTTCTTCAAACATTTTTTTGAGAGGATTAATATTCAACAGCATAGTGAATTGCTCAAAGGCAAAAAAAAATTTAAGTTCATTAGACCACATTCATTATGTGTCAGAAACCTATGCTGTGTCAACTATTTAATCACGATCCAAATTTAAAGCTGAATCCAGCTTGAATGTTGTGTCCATACTTGCCCCAACCGTTCAGGGTTCAACCTCTGCGGTCGTATAAAGCTGCGCCCTGCGGAGCATCTGGTTCAATATCCGAGTATGTGTTGGGACAAATAAACTGCCGAATTTCAAAACATTTACTCGGCTTACATGGTAAGGTTTAAGAAAAACTCTTCTACTTCTGTTATAGCAATATTGTGAAATTCTGCACCTATTTCTCGACAATTTAGCATACCACACACAGTACCTTCCTGTCTAACAACTCCAAGCCATATGCTGGTCTCAATAGATAAACGGTTATTACAAGTTTTAAACCTACATAATTTAATTTTGGATGCAACACGTTTTCTGACTGGTCTATCAGCTCATAGACATAATTTTGTCATGGCACCGTGACGTCATCAACGTTTTTTCGTTAATAATAACTCCGGCTTAAAATTGAATTTAGAATTAAATTATAAGGAATGCATGACTGTTATATTTATTCTGTCTATTCTAAACAACATAAAAAAATATGGTGCACACTTTAAAATTATGCTGCTACGCGGGTTATTCAGGGTTATCCAGTGTGCATTACATTTTTGTTATTTCTTCATAGACAGAAAACATATAACAGTAATTCCTTAAAGCCATATGAAACGAGTGACTGGTGAAAAATAATGTTTATTCAATTCTTGAACCAATGCATGTATATATCATAAACTTAGTCTTCTATGCATGATTTTTACGAGACAGGTCACGCTAAGGTCACTTAACATACGGAAAATATGTCGGCGAATTGCTTCCTGGAAGCAAGCAATTAAAAAAAGTAAACTTTATGTAAATGTGGAAAAATCAAAGAATTTTCTTCAAAAAAAGTATATGTACATAATTTTTATAATGAAAACTATCTATTTAATTATAAAAAACATATGCATATTTCATATTTCATATTTTTTTTAATTTAAGGTTTCATATGATTTTAAATAACATTATTTTATCTTTATAAGGTAATAGGTCTAAATATTCTTCAAATTCAATGTTTTGTTTACACAGATTATAGGGCCTAACATAATTCTTTTGTGGGAGTTTTCCAATTCTGCTGACGTTAGATCTGCTATATATATAACTGTTGTACAAATAATAATATAATATATAACAACAAACCAATATTATACTGATAACTTAAACAAATGATCTTATTCCACTGCATGTTGATTTTGATAGTGAAATCAACATTTGATGGGTTGAAACTTTAACACGTGACGTCGAACAAAACTTCATATTCCCCTTTAACATTACTTATCGCTTGTTTTAAATTCATTTTTTCAATGGATACTCCTATAAATATTTTTTTTAAAACACAAATAAATAATAAAAAAATGTTTTGTCGTTACGTAAAAAAAATCATTGATAATATCTATGCACACGTAGCGAAAAATTGAGTTAAAGCTTGCGGAAGAATATCTCAAGCCGTTTACGATAACGTTTAGCAAAACTCCCGGCAAGGACCGGTAACTCTGCAATTGTTTTTGCGGGAAAATATGAATGGCTTCTCATATCCAATCTTTCAAAAAATCGATTTTTTAACAGAAGAGTGACCAGAACTTTTGGTCATCCGATGAATATAACAAATAAATTGTATTTTCTATACAAGTTATTTGTTGTGTGTTTATGTTCTAATGATACAGACAAATGTAAAAAAAAAAGATATTAATAGAAAACGAAAAAATAACGGAGTTTGGAAAAAGGGAAGGGCCAAACAAAGTTTCCTGTCCCCAAGTACCTATGATTCAGGATTTATAATGATGTTGCTTATAAACGTTACCCTTGACGACGTCGCTAGGCAACCGTGGCAAAACCATGAATATCTGTGAAACAGTAAAACCGGTAGGAAACTATGGAAAACATTAAGAACAATTTGATGTCTTAATAGACAAAATGTGAATGTTCATTTCCATTCTCAATTCTCAATTTGAAATTGAATATAAATATTTAGTGCATTTTCAGCCTTATTTCATGCACAGTGTGCACAGATTTTACAACTTTTCAATATAATGGGATATTCAGGTCTCAAATATGGTTTATAATCTGTTTTATCACATATTTATTCCGAAAACGTTGGATTTTGCATTTGTAATATTAACCTCAAAATTGTTCTACTCATATTGCTGGCCGAGGCAAAAAAAAAAGGTTATTGGTTATTGTGCCCCGATTCCAAATGACGTGATGTTACTGCGTTTTTAACAGCATTGGCGAACATTTAAATTAGCAATAACTGTAACACTAAAACACCTCTTTTATTCTTTATAGATGGCATCGCTTCGCCAATTATTACCAACAGGAAGTACATTTCCACAAGATGATGAAAATGAAAGTTCCTCCTTTACAACTTTGCTGTCTCATTTCGAAGGCAGAGAAAACGAGTTGCGTCGTATACTTCGAACAGAGCAACCAAATCTATTTGTTGACGAACAAATAAGGAATAGTATTAATTTTTCTCAGTCAGAACTAGACAGTTTAACGAATGAAGTCCTAGACAATGACGAGTTTTTGCAAGAATTTGAACAGGTCAATATTTCTGACATTACAAATCTTGGACACAGTAATGGCGATGTAGACGAGTTTATTGAAACACTTGGCGCTACCTGTGAAGAATGTCTGACGTATGAAAAAGTTCATCGGATTACACAGATCCGTCCTGGAGATCACATTAGATTTCATAGAAGATTCATTGGTGTGAATGTGTATAACCACCATGCCATTGTTACTGACGTGGAGGCTGGACGGAATCAAAGAGTCGGGAAAATGACATTGATTCATTTTCAGAAAGATATGAAACGAAAGTTTACGGTAGTACGAGAGACAAAAGAATTTGATATAGAGATGGAGGAGATTGACGTTGTAAGGTACCCGTCGCATCCATTTACTCCTGAGAAGATCGTAGAAAGGGCAAACAATATGGCCGACAAATTTGAACAGGATAAACATGCTGAGTCATACAATTTCTTTGGAAATAATTGCGAAGAAAAATCAAATGAAATTGCGATTGGTTCAAAATTTAGTAACCAAGTATCGTCAGTTGCGAATTACGTGAAATCGTCCATTTCATGGTTATTAAAGCTATTGCTTAAAGGTGCAATAAAAGTTTGTCAAAATATAAAACCATTTATAAGAGGATTTGCTCATATATCTGTTATAGCTAGTTTGCTTTCCATGGTTGATAGAATGGCAATTTTAAAGGACAAGTTACAGAAAGGGTTGATGTGTTTGAAATGCTACGAAAAGGAACACAGAAAGATGACGATATCACTAATATTTTGTTTGATAAGTATCGGTATATCAGTGATGTTCCATGTTTCCTGGTTCTATTTCGCTGTAAGTTCGGCTATTGCTGTTGCTCTACCGTTTGTTTCTTCATTTGTTATGGACACAATTATGCCCCTGATACAACCAGCCTCAAAGATTCCAAAACCAGTGGTGAAACGATGTAATATGGTTCACAATGGAGATGTAATTACCTTCCCTTATATTGGGCTGAATCATGAAGGTGTTGTAACGAGTGTTTCCCCTTACAACACCAACGATTTACACGAAGTAAAACTAACTCTTGTGCATTTTAACTATCCAGGTTTCTTTGGCACTCGAACTGTTGTCAAAGAAGATTTTTTCTTTGATTTGAAAAAAGATTATGTTTACATGTACGATTTTAGTCATGAAAACCACTTTCATTCATCAGAAGTAGTTAAAAGAGCCTTAGAAAGATGTGGGGATCAGAACTTCTCTACTTTTTCTTACAGATCTAGTCATATGTCAAGACACTGCAAGGTGAGATACAAAAAAATGTTAATACTTTATATAGTTATTGAAGGTTTACCGAAGAGAATATATATTAAAGACAAGCAATTTATTATTGTTAACCGGATTTTTGTGACAAAAATGTCGGTTATTGATTTGGGGATGTACGGCGGGCGGGCGGTCGGGCAGTCGGGCGGGCGGGCGGGCGGGCGGGCGGCAATCAAATGTTGTCCGTGCATTAACTCATGAACCGTTCAACCAAAGCTTTTAAAATTTTAATATGTTATTACTGACAACTATTCGAAGGTCAAGTTCAATAACGGCGATTTTGACTTTTACCGTTCAGGAGTTATGGTTCTTGAAAGATTGAAAAATGGAGTTGTCCGTGCATTTACGCATGAACTGTTCTACCAAAGCTTCCCAAATTTTAATATGTTGTTACTTATGAAAGAATGGAGGTCAAGTTCAATAATGACGAATTTGACTTTTACCGTTCAGGAGTTATGGTTCTTGAAAGATTGAAAAATGGAGTTTCCAGTCGTGTCCGTGCATTTATGCATGAACTGTTCTACCAAAGCTTCCGAAATTTTAATATGCTGTTACTGATGACAAAATGGAGGTCAAGTTCAATAATGACGATTTTGACTTTTACCGTTCAGGAGTTATGGTTCTTGAAAGATTGAAAAATGGTGTTTCCCGTCGTGTCCATGCATTTTCTCATGAACCATTCAACCAAAGCTTTTGAAATTTTAATATGTTGTTACGGATGACAAAATAGAGGTCAAGTTCAATAATTACGATTTTGACTTTTACCGTTCAGGAGTTATGGTTCTTGAAAGATCGTAACCTGGCGTTTCCATTCAGGTTGTTGCATTTACTCATGAACCATTCAATCTAAGCTTTTCAAATTTTAATATGTTGATACTGATGACAAAATGGAGGTCAAATTTGATATTGACGATTTTCACTTTCACCATTCATCAGTAATGGTTCTTGTGATATTGCCAGGACACAAATAAATGTTAATAAATCCGGTTTGCTGTCGTTGTGACAGCCTCTTGTTTTAATGAGTATAAAGGGACGACATCAAAAAATCAATGAAGGATAAAAAAAAAAACTTAATTCAAATAGTTTGGGGGGGGGGGGGTCAAAATTTCTGCAAGTTTTGTTTAATTGACATCTATTTATATATATTCCTTATTGGTCAATCAATTTTCCCAAATTCAGTTAATAGGAGGAGGGGGGGGAGGGGTCAGTGAAAAAAATATATGAATTAAGTTTTTTATCCTACACTGAACTTTTGATATTGTCCCTAAGTGAAGGCTATTCGTAAATAAAATAATATTTTATAAATGTTTTGCATCTAAAGGGATTTATTTTAAAAAGCCAATGACGTATAGATGGTACTTGTGCAATCATTACGAGATATAAGACCGAAATTATTTGACCAGGTTTTGCAATCAAAGGGCGATTACATTTTTCGATAGAAAACGTAATTTTCCGATTGATTTTTTTTATGATCTTTATATTTATAAAGGTTGTCTAAATACCCTTGAACATGATGGGCGTTTTCTTTTTTTTTCAGACTGGGAAAACTGAGCTAAAGTCACTGCCATATAAGAGAGCAACAGAGATAACAAATATTTCCCCTGGAGATGTTATTGATTTCACATATTGTAGCCTGTCTCACGAAGCCGTTGTTGTCAAGGTAGAATATCCAGAAACCATAAAATGTTCGGTGGTACATTACAACTATGCTGGCATTCTCGGAACTAGGACCATAGTAGAGGAAGAATTCATTTTCAAACTTGCAGATCAAAACATATTCGTTCACAATTATGCTGAATGTGATGTCTATTCACCAGAAGAAGTAGTAAGAAGAGCTAAATCACGACTCCATGAACAAAACTTCAACACTTTCTCAAACAGGTCAAGTCATTTTGCTAAATGGTGTAAAATTAGAAGTGAATAGTTATTTTCAAACATTTGCCTGAACAAAACTTGACATTTTAGATGAAACATAATCAGTGTTTTAGTACTTGACAGCTTTCAATCTGTAAATTTAAATATTTATTTTTTACATTTGTTTTTTTTTTCCAGTTATTTCTATCTGTGGTTATATGTAATTGCAATAAATGTCATTAGACAATGATACCTGTTGAGCAATAAAGGTTTTTCTGAACTTTTTGTTATCAGAAGAAAGTGAAGCGCCATCTTCAAGTACATCGAGTTGTAATCATCCAATCGTTGTTTATGGTTGAGATAACGCAATACCATCTCATCTAGTACCATCTACACTCCTCCTCCTGAAATGAAATAAAAAATCCTTGAGCGATGGACAGTGTTGTTAATGCATAAAATAATATAAAACAATAAAACCAAAGATAGAGTCAACCGCATAATGTAAAAGTATGAAAATGTGGTATGATTGCCTTTAAGATATTTACCAAAGATATATTCAACCTCATAATATAAAAAGAGGCTGTCAGAGTGACAGTTTTTTTTTAACATTAGTTTGTGTCCAATCATTTATCATTATCACAAGGGCCATAGATCCTGAACAGTAAAAGTAACTATCATCAATTTTAAACTTGACCTCAATTTTGTCATCAGAAGACAAGTGAACCAAAATTTTTAAATTTTAAAAGCTTTGATTGAATGGCCAATGAGTTGAAGCAAGGGCACGACTGGAAACACTTTTTTTTTCAATCTTTCAAGAATCACCCATAGGCGGATTTAGGGGGGGGGGCCCGGGGGGCCCGGGCCCCCCCTTTTTGGGAAAAAATTTGGTTGCTTATATAGGGAATCACTGAAGCGTGACTGGAGCGGGCCCCCTCTTAGGTCAGTCAGTGGGCCCCCACTTATGAAAATTTCTGGATCCGCCACTGATCACAACTACTGAACGGTAAAAGTGAAAATCGTCAATATCGAACATGACCTCCATTTTGTCATCAGTAACACCACATTAAATTTGAAAAGCTTTGGTTGAACGGTTCATGAGTAAATACACGGATAGTTTGGCAGCCGCCCGCCTGCCCACCGTACATCGCTAATTCAATAACCGAATCTTACTTCAGAAATCTAGTTGAAAATAAGAAGATAAGGTATGACTGTCAATGAGACAACTATCGAACAAAGTTCAAATGAAGTGGATGTAAGCAGTTACCAGTATAAGCAACCTTACCAATAAGAAAAAAAACAACATATCGATTAGTCGGCTTTTCAAAGGCCCCAAAATTAAAAATATGACTGAGAAAACATACTGCATGATGTTTTACAAAACAAAAAGAAAATATGATCGACAATGACCAAACGACAACCATGAACTGCAGGCTCCTGAAGTGGGCCTGTAATATGATTTATATAAATAATATCTTTTCTAACTAGGGACAGTGGTCTGACGGCACAAAACAAAAAAAAAACTAAATATAAAATATACAAAAAACAATCACGAGAAACTGTCAGCGACAACCAATCATTTACAGGCTCCTGATTTGGGATACAGACATGTAGAATGTGGCGGTGTTTTAGCATGTGTGGAGGCGTCTCCAGCTACACTCCCCATAACATTGGACGATGGTGTAACAGTACAAAATACACTCCCCATATTATTGGACGATGGTGTAACAGTACAAAATACACTCCCCATAACATTGGACGATGGTGTAACAGTACAAAATACACTCCCCATAACATTGGACGATGGTGTAACAGTACAAAATAAGAGCAAACTATTAAAATTCAGTTGAAAAGATTAGCTCATCAGAAAGATACAAATCAGTGAAAAACCTATAACGAAAAACACAGATAGAACATGACAAAGTATTATACATCCCTCACAACAAAAAAAGACATAAAATACAGATCTGAAAGAACCATACCCACATTTACTGACGGCTAGTCCAAAGCCAATACAATTTCGAATAAAAGAATCGTGTATCAAACACTAAAATATCAGTCATTACACGTCCAACATCCAACGGATTTAGTATAGAAATGTCATTAAAAGTCAGAGAAAAACACGACCTTGTGCAATAACATAGTATAAGTTATCAGAGTTGTATCTTAATTAGATTAAATTAGGATGTTCTAAATCATCTAAAACTTTTCCGCTACAGTTACGGCCAAACTTCAAACCATGTTGTTTGTATCTGTAAAAGATCTTAGTAAAAGTTTTAAGTATTTTGTGGTAACGAAACCGCCAAGTTAATAATTCACTGAATATATAGATTCCTGGTAGACAAGCTGACTACGCATGGTAAACACGAAAAGCGATGAAAAGACAAAATACAAATTAAGTGAAAAAAGAAGAATTCAATAAAATATAAATGTGACGGTATGACAAATAACACGTTTATACTTTATGATGGACAAAACACAGCTGATTTGAAAGGTAAACCATCTACTTGCCACTAAACACCATGCACTGTGTTCTTACCCTAGATACAGTCGAAAAGGACCCTTAAAGTCAATCTTTTTATAGCGTAGTTGTTCGAGTGGTCAAGGGCATTGGACACCGTGCGGCGATGATGTCACATGTAAAGAGATTCGAATCCCGCTGAGGGAAGAACAAAAAAATGCTAACAATGTCGGGTTAAATTTGAGATGAACTCAGTGCATAATATATAAGATATTGTGCAAGTCCTGTTTAACACGGATTACTCGATATAAAACGACGGGCGTAAATTAGGTTGTCTGACTCATGTTAGACGTATATACTTATATTAAATATACCATTTAAATCTGTATAATTGATCATTCTGCAAAGTTTATGAACTGATGAAACTTCGGTGCAGTTTTTTTAGTTGTTATGTTCAATTTGTTTCAAGAACTTGTTTGGTTTTATTTGTTTTAAATTCCGAAAGACTGAGTCAAACAAACTTACAATCTCAAACAGATTAAACACATAACTACAAACATCATTCATTGGAAACTTTAATCAAGAAAAGGTGATAAAAAAAAACATAAACAGAAAACAAATCAAGTATTATAGCTACTTTTATAAGAAAACATTAACTAAATTATATCACAGTTACGTTGTATCACAGTTTCTTTGTATCACAGTTTCTTTGTATCACAGTTACGTTGTATCACAGCTACTTTGTATCACAGTTACTCGACATCACAGCTACTTTGTATCACAGTTACTTTGTATCACAGCTACTTTGTATCACAGTTTTTTTTCCACATTACAGAACAATTTGTTTTATCACAGCTATTTATATATTAGCACAGTTACTTTGGTCTACAGAGCTATAAAATTAGCTTTAAATGTTTCTGAGTAGCACTATCACAAGATATATAATCCTTTCCACACGAAAGCGTATATTACAAACGTATGGATCTTTTTGCATGCTGTCGTTTTTCTCCGGCAGTCCAAGACTTAGACTTAGTTCAAAGCAGGATAGTTTTCTTTATTCAATTCACGATCTTTACTTCTCAGGAAACGCATCATATTAGGGCCTCGTTTTGATGAAAACTCAAAATGAAAAACAAGAATTTGATTCGCTGTCGTTGACTGTTGAAGAAGTTCCAAGATTGATGCATGTGAATACCTATTTTCGGCACCTTCGATGTGACCTCCTTCGAATTCATACGGGTATCTACAGTCGATGATTCGGTAACTATTGATGACGTTTTTGTAGCAACCTTCAATGACATCAGACAGCGTTTGTGGAGAGATGCTATTCGATCTTGATGTTTTCCTGCGAGCGTCGGGAGCGAGTAGGTTCTACTGCAATCTGCAATCAAGTCGGCGTTCAGTTTAAGTTTGTTGACGGCAGTCTTTAAACCTCTGCAAGGTTTGTAAATCTTGTCGACGGCAGATGTTGATTTGACCGAAACAACTTGCTTACATTTTATGAACGACATCTTTGCAGCAGAAGACATAACATTTCTGCTTTTGGTTTTGTTGTTTCTAATCCAAGTAGATCCATATACCATTCATCCGGATACATTCACCATAGTCTCGAAATAATTGTTTAGGAAGCATTTTTATTGTATCTGGTTCCTTCACAAAAGTCGAGATTGGATTTGACTCAGTAAGGTAAATCACGAATATTTATGGAGACCGGATAATTTGACAAATCATAATTTTACAGAACCATGTTCACTTCATTACTCGATCCTTTCAGGACTAATCACTCCTTGTCATTTGACCTTAGCTTTGACTTCTGATTAACCTTGTCAAGGATGAAAGCGCGGCTAATCATAGTTTGTCAAGATTCTTAATTGACGTGTAAGGTAATTAAATTGAGGTTCACACGAAATGATGATTAAATGTAATATTAGAAATATGTTCACTTTATTATTACTGATACTTTTGTTTTATTTTTGATAAGCTATTTCATGTTTTGATATTATGAAATGTTCCGCTTTAAAAAAAAATTAGGGTTTTTTTGGGTTTTTTTTAAAGGTAATTATATTCATAAACTCTATAATGGACTTATTCAAACAGGCAGTTACAGGAACCAGTTGGTTGGCCGTCTACAAAAACAAATAACCGTAATGTTCCCCTACAACAACAATGAGTAGAATGATACTACTAAAAAAAAAGATGTAGAATACATGCTTTATTGGACATAAAATAATGCTGCTTAGAGGACGACCATTTGATATTCGGGGGGGGGGGGGGGGGGGGGTTGCTTTGGATCGGTTATTTATTTTTGTAAACTAAGAGGATAGATTATCTATTTTCTGCACTTCAGATGCAAGATTTTTCATTTTCATTGAAGCAAGGGACTGATTATTTATTTTCACAACTATATTTATTATATTCGAAAACACAATTTTTAATTATTTCTTTATTATAAATAATACATGTATCTAGTCAAGTCATTTATGTACCATTTTATCAGAATTAATCATCATCCTATATAGAACTGAATCTTATATATTCCGAACTGCATATTCTTGTATTGCATATATACACAGTATTAAATTTTGGTTATAACTAGCCTTTTTAAAAAGTATTTGCAAACATGTTTTGCCGAGCGGAGTGAGGCAAACATTTTTTTGAAGGGTTTTGGATCCGCTGAAGGCCCAAGAAGCTATAGAACAAATGATGCTAAATCATGTTTTCTGGGTGTTCCCCAGACCACTTCTTAATCTGGAAATTTAAGTTCTGTTTTAATATTTTTTTGACAATATTTTGTTCTCAAAGCCAAATGTATAGATTCAGTGACAGACTACTATGAAAGGCCGATCATGTCAAAAAACCCGATAAAGTAACGCGTTAACATTTAACGCGATAAAATCACATTTAACGCGATAAATACAGTTTTAACGCGTTAAAACAAGATTTTAACGCGTTAAGAAATCAATATATTTAACGCGTTAAACTTTGCAATTATCAAGTTTGGGATTTAAACCGTAGGTGAAAAAAGACGTTTATCGCGTAAAAATACCCGTCGCACTGGCCATATGTGTCATAATGAATCGCATTAACGCGTTAAATTCAACACAATTACGTTGCTACGATACATTACTTTAACGCGTTAAAACATCATTTAACGCGTTAAAATATCATTTAACGCGTTAAAACATCATTTAACGCGTCAAAACATCGTTTAACGCGATAAAACATCGTTTAACGTGAGAAAACATCCTTTCACGCGTTAAAACATCATTTAACGTGTTAAAACATCGTTTAACACGTTAAAACGTCGTTGGATAGAGTTATGGAATAATGTTGCTAACGAATACAATGATCTGTTCGCATTTTGTGGAGTATCGTGGTGTCCTGGACATTACAGACGATGAGGATAATGAAGATATTACATTTCGTCTTCCTCTCACGATTAAACCATTCTCTTTAACAAACCAGATTTCAAAATAGCAAACACGGTTTGTTACCTGAAAACCATACAAGTTCTAATGTCCTATTTGTAACAGGTATCTTGACAACATACTATCAAAAACAAGTGCTGCAAATGAAAAAAACCCACCACAAACACAAGAAGATGACACCAATGAAGACGATAACATTTTAGCACAGCCTTCAACTTGTAGCCTTGGTTCACACCGAACAGCAAGGTATAAAGGGTCTTAAAAAAGACTAGTGTAAAACCATTCAAACAGGAAAGCCAACGGTCTAATCTATAAAAAGAAAATGAGAAACACTTATGAAGCACATCAACAAACGACAATCACGGTACCAGGTACCTGACTTAGGACAGGTGCAAACAAATGCAGTGGGTTAAAACGTTTTAATAGGCACCAACCTTTATCCAACTTGAAACAATAGTGTGATATCACAACGTAGAAAGACACACTTTAAAATATCAACTGAAATGGCTTTACTCAATCAAATGACATAATAAAAAAAAATAACTAATGAAGATACACTGAACGAATAAATTTGATCTATGACTCAATGTAAATACAAAATAAAACAATGGGATTAGAGTCAAACAATATCAGAAAGACAATCATAACCTTGAACAAAATTCAGGACTGATAACTGACAGAGAATAGGACGGACAGTCAGAGAGAGTCTCTTTCAGCTCTACAGGTAGGGCATTAATTATAGCGCCCATTTTAAGGGGGGATAAATAATCTGTTCTCCATACATGCCATATTACAGAACAACGCAGTATTTAGAGGTAAAAATGTCGAAAATGAATGATTGCGCGGCAAACAAACAAAAACCTACTTAGTAAGTAGTAAAAATAAAGAATAACATCCTCTTTCCCCAATGGATATAAAATGGTCATCCTCTTACTTTTGGCACATATTCATTATCTTTATGGGCATGGTTTACTAGATACTGGATGCCTGCTCTTAAAAGCCTCTTGTTTTAAATATGTTCACAATTCACACATGATTGCTAGCTGATAAATTCATAATGGATACCAGGTTTGAAATTTTGTATTTGCGCCAGACGAGCGTTTCGTCTACATAAGACTCATCAATGACGCTCGAATGAAAAACTAGAGGCTCTCAAGAGCCTGTATCGCTCACCTGACTCTACTTGGGTTTTTGAAAACGTATAAAAAAAGATTTTTTGGTTTAATATTGCATTCTGTTCTGTGGTTTTCTAAAAGAAGACATTTGTATGTATTTCCCTTGGGTCCTATATTAAACTAAGTCCCTCGCTTGCGGCCATATTGGATGATGGATCGGCTACAAAGTAACAACACTTGGTCAGCACCTCATCAGGAACATTCATGCCATGTTTGGTTCTATTCCATTCCGTGGTTCTCTAGAAGAAGTACAAATGTAAAAAGTTAACGACGACGACGACGGACGACAGACAACGGACGCCAAGTGATGAGAAAAGCTAACTTGGCCCTTCGCGCCAAGTGAGCTAAAAATTAAAAAAGGGCGGTTATCTGACTGACAGCCGTGTAACAATATCCGATTGTAATGTTTAACTGAGGTATGGTTGATAGATATAGTAAAGATATGTCATGTTTTCACCATCTGCAGCAAAAAAACTTCACTTGTAGAGACTTATGTAAGTATACGTCAAACTAACATAGTTTATGTTAAACCCTAATGTTAGATACAGACATCAAAAGATGTAAAAAGACCAAGTAAAGTATCTGAAAAACCTGACATATAAACAAAATTTATTCAAGACGAAGCGTAAAGACAGGTTGACAAATTTAAATCTAGCTGGCCTTTTTAAATTAACATGATCAGTCCATGTAAGTAAGGTTAAATTAAATTAAACGTTGCTTTAAACACGTTACAGTAGTTTTTAGCGCTGTAAAGTTGCATTAAACGCGTTAAAGTTGCATTTAACGCGTTAAAGTTGCATTTAACGCGTTAAAGTTGCATTTAACGCGTTAAAGTTGTATTTAACGCGTTAAAGTTGCATTTAACGCGTTAAAGTTGTTTTTAACGCGTTAAAGATGCATTTAGCGCGTTAAAGTAGCAATTAACGCGTTAAAGTTGCATTTAACGCGTTAAAGTTGCATTTAACGCGTTAATGTTGCATTTAACGCGTTAAAGTTGCATTTAACGCGTTAAAGTTGCATTTAACGCGTTAAAGTTGCATTTGACGCGTTAAAGTGTCATTTAACGCGTTAAAGTTGTATTTAACGCGTTAAAGTTGCTTTTGACGCGTTAAAGTTGCATTTAAGGCGAAGTGTACGTAATTGCACGCCTCTAGCGGAATACGGGATTAAAAACGTTCGTCGTTAGTTACGCAAGTTATCTCCCTTACTCCACGAAAGGACACACGAAAGAGAAACTACTTTCTGCGGTCTATAATGAATCCAACAAGCACTCCTATGCTGTCTTAAACCTCATAGAAATTATCTAAATACTGAACTCCAATTAGAAATCACAGCATTCTGTACGTTGTTCTGTGTGCAGCCTGGCTTAAAAACACTTGTTTGTTTTTTGTTTTAGACGCGTAGGAGAAGGCATTTCGTGTTTATGATATCAACAGAAAGAAAAAACGCCTCACAACAAAATTATAAACAAATAAACAAATAAACATGTAACAATTTTTCTTCTATTGATATCAAATTAATTAAAATGAAACCTGAATCGACCCAACAATATCGTTTTAAAAAGCCGTAGTCTTGAACGAAAAACACAGTACTCAACGTAAAGTTTTATAATAGGTAACAAATAATTAATGAAAGACTTGTGAATTTAATTGTCTAATTAAAAATACGTTGAAATATTCGTATTTTGTGCAATTGAAAATTTAAGGACATGATTTATATTCATTCGGAAATCAGACGATACAAGAGAATAATTTGACCACTAGTAGTGCAACACTTACAGGTCGTAAGAAAAAAGACGGAAAACATACAAAAAATAAACAAACTAGGCCCCAAAATTTATTCAGTAACATGAAAGTTGTCTCACTTTAACATTTATCTTAAAATAAGTAAAAAATATGTCATTCAACTCCCAGTTTTCAACTTTTTCTACATGTGCAGAAAATAAACACAGGTGTCTTCTATTCCGTCCGCAATTTATGGGAAAACTAAATCTAAATTTAGAACCATATTGAAATTGAAAGTACACATGTAAGATAAAATATAACATGTCATTTCTTCTTTCACAAATTCCAATTTCGAAGAGATATATAGCGAAATCTGTTTTCTTTTATTGTGCCTGTGTGTATCATTCAAAATTAGAGAATGTAATTTTGAAGTATCAAGTCTCAATTGAAGATTATGAATGAATAGAATATAGAATTACGGGGGGAGGGGGTAGGACCTTTATCGGAACTCCGGGATCGGGTGTTTTTAAGCTCGGGATTTCGGGATTGACCCTTTCGGGATCTGGGAATTCTATTTCCGAGTTTTGGGTAGTCGGTATTTAATTATTTTTAAATTCAGGACCTCGGGATGTCGTGTTTTTAAGCCCGGGATTTCGGGATCTGGATCCCTCCATCCCTCCTCCCTCTATTGTGGTTAAAGAAAAGAGGTCAGGGAAGTTTTGTGATACTTGTAACTGCAATTTAATATTTAGTGGAATGAGAGATGAAATGTGTTCAGACTAGTACATTTGGATTTTTTTTTATGAGTTTACTGCAAGGGGTGTTTAACGACCTCGATGATTATCCATGAGGATCTCGCACTCGATCAGCTCTAGGTTTTCACCTAGTTCATGATCATACAAGAATTGAGAAGCCTGTGGTTTACTAGTCTCATAATATGAGACTTTGAAGTTCATATAATTTACATTCAACGGTTTTTTATCGAATATTTCAAGGATTTTGGCTATCAATGTTGACCCCCCCCCCCCCCAAAATTGATGGGATAAAATGAATGGATTACCGTCGCTATTTCAAACTCCAATGAACTGACTGGTATTCGAATTTGTTAAAAGAAAAAAATTTGTATTTCTATTGATTCAATGCCGTAATGCCGAAAAACAACCATTTGTTTCCGCGAATTCCGAACAGCTAGAAATATATTCCCGAGTTTCAATTTGAGTAACTCGAATAATTCAAGCCCTTTCCATGTCCGATTTTCTCCCACACGAGAAATGTAGCATTCGTACATTAGCTGAATAATACGACTGAATTATTAGGGTTACAATTTGTGTAAATCCCGAATGCACATAAAAGTAAAGGTCCAGCCCGACTTTCGGGAAAGGACTGTTGTAGATTTCAGATTGATTTCTAGAAATAAAAATCATAATACATACAAAAATGTTTCACGCAAATATTCGTCTTCAAACGTGTAAAAGTTATACAACGGTTACTAGCCGGTCTGGATTGTAATAAAAAGAAGCGCATGCAATGCATAAAATATATAATGTCGTGGCTCAGGGATGTGTTGAATTATAGAGATGCTTATGCGGCACAAAGATAAGATTAATTTACCCAAATGTACTAAGAATTACCACACAACATAAATTTACTTAAATATTGATTTGTTATCCTGTGCCAGACAGATGGCTGATATTCTGAGAAGAGACCTTGATGAAATGAAGTTTTATGGGAACAAAGATTTTGAAAACACGCCGCAGTGTTTAGATTTTAACAAAAATAAGGCACCAAGGTCGAAAATAGTTCTAGTTCATAATAAAGAAAATGTCAACCGTTTTCTAGCTTGGCGATCTCCGCACGCACCCGAATATAAAAGACAAATACAATACAATAGTACACAAAACGTAACATAAAGAACTAAAGACCGAGCAACACGAACTCCAACAAAACGGTATATATATTTCATACAAGTATAGAACTATATGAAGCGTCGTAACTGTTACGGCGACGTCAATAACGTTGTCGTTGTTTTTTGTTTTTTTACACTCAAGATTCAACTTTAACAGGGTATAGCTTGAAAAGTAGCACGGTTGCTAAGGACTTTCTTTGCACCAATCGATTCCTCAGACATTTTAGAATCGTCTCATAAATTTTTTAAAAAATCGATTGTCTAATATAATAGAAAATCTTGGAAATGTAACAATTCCTGCCGAATTTCACGATTTTCCCTATATATCCTTGGTAATTTTGGTGTATGATGCTGTTAACTTCAACAGCTCGTATCTCAAAAACGAAAACGGTTACCCCCTTTTTTTATTTTATTTTCCGATTTATTTTTACAAGCAGAATCTACATGTAAAATTTTTAAAAAATCCATTGTGTAGTTTAATTACGTACACTTCGCCTTAACGCGTTAAAGATGCATTTAACGCGTTAAAGATGCATTTAACGCGTAAAAAACTGTCTGTAATGTGTAATGACACATTAAATGTATCCATTAATGGCCAAAAGATTAATGAAAGTCACTGTGAAAAAGTCCTGGGTATTTTTGTTAATAAAACTCTTTCTTGGTATGATCAAATTAATCATATAATCAAAAAAGTTAATTCTTCATTAGCTTTATTAAAAAGAATCAAGAAATACTTGAATCACAATGCACGAATTATATTTTACAATGCGTATATTCTTCCACATTTGGATTACTGTTGTTCAGTATGGGGAAACTGTAACAAGTTTTTAGTTGACAGTTTACTAAAATTGCAAAAAAGGGCAGCTAGAATTATTTTAAACGAACACGATATTCGTAAACCATCTATTGAACTATTTAAGGAATCTGGAGTTATTCCTGTTACTAAGAGAATATTTTACCACAAATCATTATTAATGTATAAATCAAAACACCAACTGGCACCAAAATATTTATCCAATCTTATTGTGCCTACAAGTTGTAAACAATCGTACAATACTCGACTTTCATCATCGGATAATTTTATTGTCCCTAAATCAAATACAGAATTATACAAATCAAGTTTTTCTTTTAGTGGTCCAAAAGTGTGGAATTCACTGTCCAGTGAAATTAAAAAATCAAAAAGTATATCTGCATTCAAAAACTCTTACAAGTCATTTTATTTTTAAAAGTGTTGAATTTATAAGTTAAGCCACAATGTATACCATAGTTGTTTTTGTTGTTGTTGTTATATTACTTTATATACTTCTATTGTTTACATGTGTGTAATAGTAGATTAATTATTTTTTATTCATATTGTTAACATTGTATGTAGAGAGCCTTATTGAACATTGGTTTAATCCAAATGAGTTACTCTCTTTAAATAAAGATATTATTATTATTATTATTATTATTATTAAAGTTGCATTTAACACGTTCAAGTGTCATTTAACGCGTTAAAGTTGTATTTAACGCGTTAAAGTTGTATTTAACGCGTTAAAGTTGCTTTTGACGCGTTAAAGTTGCATTTAACGCGTTAAAGATGCATTTAACGCGTTAAAGTTGCATTTAACGCGTTAAAGTTGTTTTTAACGCGTTAAAGTTGCATTTAACGCGTTAAAGTTGCATTTAACGCGTTAAAGTTGCATTTAACGCGTTAAAGTTTTTTAAAAAGTTGCAATTTCTGCGTTAAAGTTGCATTTAACGCGTTAAAAATGCTTGTCACACGTGAAAGTTGCATTTTTTTTTTTTATCTTTTTACGCGGTAACCTTCTTTAAACGCGTTAAACCCTCTTTTAACACGTTAAACCTTCATTTAACGCGTTAATTCTTATTTTAACGCGATAAGTAATTAATGACGATGATATCAAAAATGTGCTGAAAATCAATAAACTTTATCGCGTTAATTGACAAAGTTATGACACATGTGGCCATTTCATTTAGGAAGTTTCGAGTAAAATCTGACGCCTTAAATTGTAGTTATGGCGAAAGAAGAAAGTATTTTCGGTAATTTTTTGTAGTTTTGTGCTAAACGCGTTAAATAATAAATTTACGCGTTAAAAATTATTTAAACGCGTTAAAACTGTATTTATCGTGTTAAATGTGATTTTATCGCGTTAAATGTTAACGCGTTATTTTATCGGGTTTTTGACATGAACGGCCTTTCATAGACTACGGACATCATCAAAAGACCAATATGCACGATAAAGCAAAAATGTAATTCACATAGTTAAGTGTGTGGCTGGTGTTTTTTTTATTTTGTAAACTCATGATCAAGTTAAAACAAAATTACTAAATTGCAAAAGGAATATAACACTAGCAGAATACAGAAGGGCAATCAATGAATAAAAGACAAAGAAATAAGAACCATTGATCCAGAAAAAAAAATCAGGGGCTACGTCTGAGGGAGAACAGAACTTGCTTAATTCTTGCAAGGCACTCGCCGTGAACACAATTTGATATGGAGGCACGTGTTGTTTTTTTTTTTTTAATTTCCTACATGAGGCATTTGCCTCAATGAAGTTACGGCCCTGTGAATAATAGTTATCAAAGGTACCAGGATTATCATTTAGTAAGCCAGACGCGCGTTTCGTCTATATAAGACTCATCAGTGACGCTCAGTTTAAAATAGTTATATAGCCAAACAAGTACAAAGTTGAAGAAAAGTGAGGTTTGTGTTCCTGAGAAAATATACCTCAAGTTAAATGAAACCAATTTTCAGACATTTCAAGTATATTTAAATAATATTTATACTTTTACTATTAAAAGATTTGGGAAGTGATTCCAGATGTTGTTTTTTTTGGAAAAAAAATGAATTTATGAAGAATCTGTTGCCATCTCATACTTTCGATTAGACCTGCTGAGTTATTTATTTTCAATATATTGCAAGTCAGGTAATTTATTTTCAAACTACCACAAAACAAACCATTTATTTATGTGATTATCAAGGCTGAGTTATTTATTTTCAGAATCCTCCTGCCCCCTTCCCCCTCCCCCAGAATATCAAATGGTCGTCCCCTTAGTACAATAAAACCTGTTTTAAATATTCATATCATTAAACTTTTAAATTAGTTATTTTGTTCTATGTCTGATTCTGGAATACATGAATTGTTTCGACGAATACTGAACCAGATATCAAGTTTCATATTAATGTATTGTTTCATTGAATAATAAATGGTCGTGATTGTGTTTGAACCAGAACTATGTTGTCATGTAAACTGGTGAAATAGACTTTTAAAAATCCAAACGTATCCAAATTTTAACAATTTCGTCATCAATATTATTAATCTTTCTTTAGCTATTTTTAAAAGAGTTGATGTATCATTTTTACAACAAAAAAAATGTAAGACCACAAATTATCTTATCAGGTTTATTCACCGTTTTCTGAAAAATCGATGTACAACTCTTACTTTGGGATTCAGGAAACGTTTATTTTAATTTTAAGGGCTCAAACTTCAGTCGAATATAGTATCAATACTCAAGTAATTTTCATTGTAAAAATAATGTCAGTAGAGAACGGTCATTTTAAAAGGGGTGATCGGAGGATAGCATTTTTCTATAAAATTGCCTTAATATTTAATGTTTAGTTCTCAAAATATCTAATAATTTGATGCTCATCTGGTACGAAAAAAGAAATAAGAATAAGCAAATTTGCCCGTTTATTTCTCTCTTCAATTGATTGATTGTGGGTTGTTTAATGTCCAATGGCAAATAATGTATGCATTTCGGGAAGAGAACAGATAAACAGTAAAACTATTCACGACAATTGGTAGGTCCTGTTAAATACAGGGTACTCAGCCAATTTAGTCTAGTCGTTTATAAGCGTGACTATGTCGTGACAGATTCTGCTGTATCGGATCAAAATCTTAACAATGATCTGTGTTTTCTGGACGGTGTCCTGTGGAACGGGAATGATCTGGAGAACATTTCAATTGCTGTATTTCTACCGATTGAGTCAAGAGCATCCATATCTTGTCGAATGCGAACCGTCTTTGCCGAAACCGTTCCGGACTAGTCTTGTTATTAATACGGAATTCGTCAATGATACCAACGTCAGAGTCCCGACAATTACAGAACACAATGCGACTGAGACCAGACAAAGCCGTTTGCAATGCGGTAGAGCGGACTGATATGATTACGTTCGGGACAGTACCTGATCATCCCGAATATGCCGACAGTTTTCTTACGGATAACTTCCGTCAGCGTCGGTCACTGTTTTGTCACTCTCTGGTCTCTGTCGGATTACATTCGGTAGAATTGGGACGCAGTCGTGACAGACTCGGTCGAATTTTACCATGCGTTTACCCCAGCTTAAAGTATATTTTTTTACATGAGAGATGTATTAATTTACATGTTTTATATGAAATATAAAAGTATCTTCCCCAGAGAAAATAATAATTGTAATTTTTTATCTCACGAGACTGTAGTCTTTATGTTAAACATTTTAATTTCGAAAAACTACCATTTTTGTTAGACCATAAAGAATAAGTCTAATAGTACCAAACTTTTATCAATTCTATTAATTATATATTTTTTCCAAGTCTAGTGTCTATCCGATACAAAATGGATCATCAATGGATATGGCAAAAATAAAAGAATCAAAGTACTGAAGTATTGAACATCGGATGGTCCGACAAGCACTTGTCTAAAAAAAAAAAGATTACATCTATAAACCTGAAAGAGTAACACATATGATTTTTTTTCTTTGACAAGTTCGTGCGTGGATGATAAATTAATGACAGGGAATTCATCCTCACCGAATGATTTTTGTTGTGATACAAATCAGTATACTCGGATTTATTGTTATATATTATATTAATACTTGTATGTTACAGTTACATGTATATATAATTTTTACGCAGATTCATTCAAGATTCAATAGTTTATTAAAGTCTCACCACATACAACATGATTAAAACAAGATACAATTATAAAATTAATTATACAGTAAACATAGTTAAAACAATTAAATACATGTATGTGCCATTCTTAAAAGAATTATGAGAGACTATTAAAATACAAATAATACTTATTCATTTTATAAAAAACTACAAATACAGTAGTTAATGATATAAAATACTGTTTCTCCTTGTTAAAATGTTATTGCAGGTTTTGGCAACAATATTACAAATATTGGTATTTTTAAACATATATATAAATTTTTCTTCATCAGACAAGTTTAAAAACATATCATTATGACACAATATATCAATAAAAAGAGCATGTCTTAGATCTTCATACAAGGGACAATTTAAAAGTACATGTTTTTCATCCTCTAAAACATTGCAGTTAAAACAGACTCTTTCGTCTAGATTTTTTCTTTCATATCGACCAGTTTCAATTTTTAATGGTGCTACACCACATCTAAACTTTGAAAAAGCACTACGATGGCGCAGTGGCATTTTTTGTAGCAAATATTGCTCAGTGTTATAAGTATGTTTAAAAAGTTTATATGTTCTCAATTTACAACCGGTACTATATGAAAAAATTCTGGTACACCAGTCTTTTTTATATTTATCAAACATTTTCTCTTCTAACTGAGATATACTATAACTATCAAGAAAATTTTCATTTATTTTACAATATCTTTCAAAATCAAATGATTTCAACATCTCCATAACTTTGTAGCACCAATTTTTTAATTTACAACTACCTTTCATCACTGACCATTTAAAAACTTTATAATTAATTCTATTATTGTCCATTTTTGTACATTTGGACCAGTGTCTAAAAATATTTATCCACTGTTTAACACATGGTGGTTTCCAGCCCATGTCACCTGACACAGCATCGTTTGGGGTATATTTACCCACACCCATGTAGAAACGCATGGCGCGATTCTGTACTGCAGTGATGCACGAGAAATCTCTCGTGCCCCAAATAGACGAGCCATAATTTATGACTGACCAAACCATCGTATCAAATAGCTTTGTGTAGATATTGTGCTGAAAACCACCATGTGCTTTACATTTAACAATAAGTAAACCTAATGCCCTACTTGCTGACCTGGCTACAGCTTTTGCCATTAATTGGTAGTCTAAAAACTCTGTTAACAATAAACCTAAGTATTGGTAATTTGAAGCATACTCAATATTTTCATCATTTAAACTAAAATGAAAATCTGATCTGGCTATAGAAGGATTTCTAAAATGTATAATATTTGATTTTCTCAAATTTACTTTTAAACTATTATGATTACACCATACATTTAAAACATCTAATAATTTTTGTAAATCCTCAGCATTTTCTGCTAATAAAACTATGTCATCGGCATACAGCAAGATAGATAATTTTTCACCATCAATATTAATACCAATGTCTAACAACTTTATATCATCAATTAAATCATTAATAAATATATTAAACATTACTGTTGACAATACACAGCCTTGTTTTAAACCAGTATTTACATTGAACCATTCAGTCATGTTACCATTTAATCTGACACTGCATTCTACATTAGAATAAATAGCCTTTAAAGCATACATAAATTTTGTACTAACACCCAATTTTCCTAATTTATTAAATAACAAAACTCTATCAATAGAATCATAGGCTTTCTTAAAATCAATGAAAGATACAAAAGTTGACAGCTTACATTTTTTTCTAGTTTCAATAACAGATGTTAATGTACTGATATGATCTATTGTACTTCTACCTTTAATAAACCCGTTTTGTTCATCATTTATTATATCCCTATTGTCTAACCACTCAGTTAACCTTTTATTTAAAACGCCACAATAAAGCTTATATGCACAAGGTGCTAAGGTAATACCTCTATATGATAATGGATCTCTAGGATCTGTAGTTGAACATTTAGGTATAGGAGTAATAATACCTTTGTTCCACATATTTGGAACTTTGCCAAATTTAAAACAAATATTAAACAATTTAGTTAAAGTAAAAATAACTGCATAATTTTTGCATAATTCTGCCTGAATACAATCTACACCTGGGCTTTTCCCATTTTTGGCTGCCATTGCTACCTTATAAACTTCATCAAAAGATATATAATCATCTAAATCATTACAAACAATATCATTCTTTACAATTAAATTTTCAACACCAAAATTATTGTTGTTATCTGGATCGGAATTCAACAAACCATGAAAACTGTCTTTCCATTTTTGTAAAACATCGTCAATGTTATTTGTAACGGATCCATCACTTCGCAACACCTCATTTGGAATTTTCGATTGTCTGTCATTACCAATACCAATATTGCCTATTTTACGCCAAAATTGTCTTGGATCACTTTTGTTTAAATTTACAAGTTCCTCTTGACAACTGTGCCAATATTGTCGTTTACTTTGTTGAACTAGTTTATCAAATTCTTTTCGCTTATTAATATACATTTGTCGTAAATGTGTGTTACTGTTAACTTTGGTACAATGTAAATACTGCTTTTCTGCTAGGCATACCTGATTCCATTTTACAGTTAGTTCATCGGTCCACCATCGTTTTTTAAAGCGGCGCTTTTTGTTATTTACACTGTTCATAATTTTTATCTTTTTGTCTAATTTATCATTCATCTCATTATGTATAACATTAATAAATTCACTATATATATTATCTAATTCAACTTGAATTCCATTACAACTTTCTATATTTGCAATACATGAATTAATAAGATTAATACTATTTTCATCATTCATCCAAGTATCAGGAATATTTTTCACATTATAACAATATGATTACTTCTATTATCATGAATATTTACACTTTGCTTATTGGTATTTTCACATATTGCAGTTTCAAATTCCCAGCATAAAACTGAATGATCCGGGATATATTTTGGCTCTATTGATCCTGTTGTTAAACTTTTATTTGCCAGGTCACTTGCACGAATGACTTCAAATTTTTTAAAACTATTTATATTTTCAAATGGGGTAATACAAAAATCAACTACTGAGGATCCTCTTGTAGATACATATGTGTAATCGTTACTTATGTGATTACGACCATTCAGAACACAACAATTTACATTTGATAAAAATTCACAGAAAATTTCTCCGTAGCTATTTGCCTTAAAATCAATTACTTCACGTTCAGGCAAATTATCTACCCCTAGAATATAATCCTCCATATCTCCAATCCTGCTATTAAAATCCCCACAAATATAAAACGGACATCCATTCGGAATAGAGTATATTTGAGACATAAGTGTATCAAAAAATTCATAAGCATTTGTTGAACGTGCAGAAAATTCAGGCGGTAAATACACAACACTAACATAAAATTTATTACTATCGTTGTTTTTTTCTACAAATTTTATCCAGATTATCCCATCCGTTGACTCGTCTTCAATATCAATGTTGAAAGTAGTTAGTAATTCCTCTTTCACTAAAAGGCCAACCCCGCCTGAGCCTGTCTTTGCACGGGTATGAATTAGCTTGCGGTTGTTACCATACCATTTATAATTATCAATGCAAATACTATGATTCACCAAATGTGTTTCTACTATCCCTATCATATGAAGATCTAAGTTCTTTAAACATGCATCAATTAAAATATTTTTGTCACTATTTACATTCTTTGACCATCCATTTATGTTCCATAACCCGCATCGGTATTACCATGTCCTACCACGAACAGGGTCGCACCATTGATTTCTTTGATTGTTTTGTGTTTTTCTCTTACTAACATTGCTTTTAGCTGTAGAACCATTCTGTCTATACCCTGACCCACGGGAGTAGTTTTGAGTGTAACTTTCATTGTAGTTGTCTTTCCTATATTATATTAATACTTGTATGTTACAGTTACATGTATATATAATTTTTACGCATTTGCATATCATTCTATTCTACTATATTAATAATAGAGCAGTGCTAGTGCATGGTGGACACATCACTCTTTTGTAATAATTCCAATTTTGTAATAGAATGGATTTGAGTAGGCATTCGTATTTTCCCGTAAAAAATCATCCATGCAGAGTTATTGTTTCTTGAGATTGCAAACGTTCTTGAGATATTCCTCCGCAGACGTGTGCATAGATATTAATGATGTTACTTATATGTATATACATATAACTAAACATTTTAATATTATTAATTTATCTTCTTTAAAAAGTATTTGATGAGTATTCATTGAAGAAATGAATTTATAACAAGCGATAAGGAATGTTAGTTTGCACTTGGTGATGTCTGTGAATTCAACATGTTTATAGATCGGTTAAATCTGGGAAAAAGGAGATCTGACATTGTAGCATCATGTAATATAGTCGGTTGACATAAAAGGGACTATAGGACGTCCATTTGACAATTTTTAAAACAAATGGGGGTTATGACATAGCAGCAGCCCTAAAAATGATGTCTATAAAAATGAAAAAAACTGGAAATCTCCGGTTCGGATATGCATTAAGTTGGATGAATTTCTCTCCCCACCCCCCCCCCCCCCAAACAACATAAAAACATACAAAAAACCTACTGGTATTATGTATAATGGTTAACCTCTGAAACTACGATTGAAGAATAGCAAAAATCTAGAATTTACTGCACAGGATTTCTGAATGTACTATCCAACTAGAAGGCTAGTAGATGGCTACCGGAATTATAGTCTCCGTATATGTACTATCCGACCAGGAGCTACTGGACTGTTAATCTATGTATGTACTATCCGACTAAGAGCTACTAGCAGTGGCGTAGCTACATCTTTTTGACGTGTACGCCCGAACCTCGCCAAGGAGTATAAGGACCTGTCGGTAGTGGGTCCAAGTGGGGAGGGTTTTTTTTTTTTGGGGGGGGGGGGGGGAACCCCGACAGATACACTGTGTATTTTTCCGCAATTAACAAACGGTATCGGATTTTGTTTCACAATTACTTTTTTTTCATAAATTGACATCCTGTCTTCTCCTTTTTTTTGCCAAGTTGCTCATCCTATCTTTTTTTTAAACTCAAAACTCCTATCCTACTTATTTTTTTTCATAATTAAAGTTAATTAACGATTTTTTTGTCTATAGAATGCTTGGGCCCCACAGCCCCTTTTGCTCGACATGTTTAAAGTAACTAGTTTGGACGTTTTCCCTATAGCCAATGACCATTAGATTCCAAATAAACACAATGAAAAGATCAAACCTAAAAAAAAGATTCTGTGCACAGTATTGTAATATTAATGACAGGAATGGCAACTCATTCTCGATACTACATAGTGTAAGTCTGTCAGTTAAAGGGAAACTTCGCAAAAAAATCAAAAATTGATATTATGTTCATTCTGTATAAAAATGCTCAAATTCATAGATATTAAAGTTTTATTCCGCTAGATAAGCGATCACCATCGATTTTAAATTTAGAGTATCAATTCTCTGCGTTCGGCCATTTTGTCTTCTTTCTCGATTAATAACAACGATATGTCTATAAACCACAAAGGAACAAAACGACAGTAACCGATGTAGTCGTAATTGCGTGTCGATATCTTGTCACTCGTACGGTTGTTTTATCCGACTAACTAACTTGATACGGAAAATATTCTTATTTTTTTTTAATTACCATGGTCTGTTGTTTTTAAACTGTTAATATTGGAATTAGGTAAAAAGTCAAAGTTGAAATCATAAATAAGTGTTCCGTGAAAATTGGTTTCGAAAATCCAAGGATTTGTATAGTAATAACACTATACAAATCCTTGGAAAATCTAATTTGTTCATAATTCTTTAAAGTAATAAACTTTTTTCAAATAAATTCTGATCTTCCCTCATCTGATCTCTAGCATGGCTAAAGGTATTACTTCCAAAGGTATTGTGAGGGGTGTGAGGTGACACGTCCAGGTATTAAAGCGATTTCCTGTCGGGCTTGCAAGTTCATGCATCGTTTCACTTCTGCAGGTATTGATCAGTGTACACGGCCGATAACTTATAACTTTCCATTTTGAACTATCAGATGTATAATATACAAGTCTGTCTTACTTGTCATTACTAAACTCATACGCTTGTTTATAAATAACATTTCTGGTGTAAAAAATGTTATTCATAAAAATATAAATAATACCCCAAAAAATAAGATTTGATGAAATTAAAATCTATTTAAATATTTTTTCCAAGGGTGAATTTGGGAAAATGTAATATTACTCGTTGTCAATAGTGGACAGAGTGGAACATACCAGAAATATTGATTTAAAAAATAAACGCACTTGTCGACGATTCGTTTATACGACTGGGTAGAAAGTTACGGAACTATAGCGCAATTTAAAATATATACATGAATACATTGAACATAAGAAAAAAATATATATTTTGAATAAATTGGGGTAAAAGTTTTGTAAATAGACTAGTCCACGTATGCCAACAGTATGTAATCATCGAATGTCGATAGACTATTGTATACCAAAAGAAGAAGAAGAAGAAGAAGAGAACCAATTTGATATAAATACAGGTCGATGAATAACTTGCTTTGGTTCATCGAAGTTGTGGACATAGTAAAATCACAGATTTATATTTCAATAAGATTGTTCTCGAACAAAGGAAGGAACTCGTCATCACAATTGTTATATATGCCACTGGACGGACACTAATTATAAAAATAAATTGCTTGTCCGCTAAATAGGGGTATTCTTGCCAGATAAAAGACTTTTAGTTATATTTAAAAAATAGGGAAATATGACATTAAATTGGTTCTGTCTTTTTTTTTTAAACATCGTTAAAAAGATGTGTGTCTAAGGTGAACGCCACAAGAACCCTGTAATACTAGTACGAGAGTATAGTATGTAAACATTCCTTCTCAATAATATAGTTGTATTGGAAATGTTTTCATACAGATTGACAACTCATGGTCCGATATGCATGTAATATTTGCCACATGACGCCCATAGTTCTTTCTACCATCATCTTATTCTTTAATATTGCTGTTAACATCGATGGTTCACACCCAAACAAAATGGGAATGGTGAGCTTCTCCGTGTTATAACTTGTGAATCTTAATATATAGACGAAATTTCGGTATTGAAATGAATCTACATCTCACAAACAGGATGTTTAAATAACGATTTTGAGTAATCCCCTAACGAACCAATATAAACGTATGGCAAGATATAACCATGATTGAAAGAATTTAGTTTTTGTCAGACG
Organism: Mytilus galloprovincialis; assembly: GCF_965363235.1. Lineage (NCBI taxonomy): Eukaryota > Metazoa > Mollusca > Bivalvia > Mytilida > Mytilidae > Mytilus > Mytilus galloprovincialis. The sequence continues at coordinate 21,775,209 of NC_134841.1, forward strand.
CAAGAACTCATCACTATCATAAACGTATACGAATATATGCATGCAGTTTCAAATATCAAGAACAAGCGGTCGATGTCGATAGTCCGTTTTCTAACTGTTCAGAGTTAGACATGTCACTTGTTCACACTTGGAAGCCTTCATATTCCCCGTCCAACGATTGAAACTCTTTCTGGTTGTGTTGACTATATATGCTTGTATGGTTATTCTGTCGTTCAAGTTATCTGTACAACTGGTTGCATTTCATCTCCTTTCCCAACAAACAAACTAACGAAACGCTACTAGTCTGCTTTCTCTGGAGCTCATCCTAATGGCGCTTATACGTCAGGAAACTTACATGTATACTAATAATGATTGTTTCAAGAACAACGATGTAGGGACGAACTATTCTAATTTCGTCAATATCAGTTATGCATGACTAAAATATAAGTTTTATTACAACAACTGTATTTGGTCTCGAATGTATGTTAACTAATTAATGTGTTTTTATAGACTAGCTCAAACCCTCATCCAAATAATATAATCTATATGTAATAATCGTTTCCTACCACACAGAGATTTAATGCCAAGCGGTAGACATAGTTTAGGTACTAATTAAGTAATTAAATGAACAATATTATTGATAACATTAATTAATCATTAATGTGCAAAGATTAAAAAACAACAGTAGTTTTTCTTTATTTGTACGTATTTTATTCCGCTTCGGTAGAGTTATCTTCAAATAGTTTCAGATATTAATTAATACATGGGTTTCAAAAGTCTAAATGTAAGTATTCTCGTACATTTTTTTGCCTAATAAAGACAATCAAAATGCTTTGGTAAAGCTATTTCTAATTTCTAAGTTCCCCTTTTTTATGAGACATAAATCAAGGACAAGAGGTGTATATCATTTCATTCTGACACATGAATTAAGTTTCCCGTCTTTAACCGAAAATTGTTTATTTCTTAGTAAATTAATTTATTTGAATTCAAATAAATAATAGCACCAAATATAATTAAATAATTCCACGGCGATCTATTTTCATTTGTCACCAACTTGAATATGTATTTTAAATGTGTGTATTAAATGCTCCCTTGTTTTATAATCCACTGATCCGAATAGACAGTCACACCTGGCAAGGTGTCCCCTAGAGGCGTGGTTAACATGATACCGGAGTGCAAATAACAATTTACCTTTCGACAAGCCATCTACGAGTTTTACCACAGAACCGTGAATACACACATCGTATAAACCTAGTCATAGCAGAGACAGTAAAAGGTAATAAGAGTACACCAACATATTGTCTTTACAGATTATTGTACTTTAATTTGTTCACCTTATCAGTCCGAAAATGCATTAATTAAAAATAAATTTATAACATTTTGTGTTGTCTAAAAAAATAATTTGAATATATACGTTTAACATAGAAAATTTATCTCATGAATATGTACAATTGCACGTCTGTGCGTTTTATCTTCTTATTATCGGCTGGTTATTAGATAAAGCAGAAGTCATCGACGCGCTTACGATTACGTTAAAATATGATTAAAAACCAAGACTTATAATGATTGTATTTTAAATCCCGGCATGCAAAAACCAGGAGAAAACGTCACGACCTACAGGAAGTTGTTAATATTTTTTCATTGATTATTGAATTACTCCTTTATTACTGCAATTATAGCGATAAAACTTTGTGAATATATATATTATGTCATAATGAACATATTTAAACCATAAGTAAAAAATCACGAATTTTCCCTTTAAGTACTAAAAAATGTACGAAAATGTTTGCTTTAAATATTTATCATGCAAAAGGCTCTTTCAAAGTTTGGCAACGTAATTGGTGTACAACAAACGTTAAATCCAAAATGTACTTTTTACCTGCAAAAAAGAAATTCCTTTAACCACATACTGAACCTAAACTGATGCCTTCGACGAAATTAAGGATCGATAATTTTCCTTTGCGCGACATAAATCATAGACTCGTCAAAAATGCAAACCACATAAATTATCGAATCTCATCAGGGTAACCGTTGCGTTCAATGTTGCAGCAGCTACATAGGGCTACGTAGATTTTTGATACTGAACGTGTAGCTAGCCTAGCTGCTATCTAGGTTAAAAGCTACGTAGCCCTTTGTAGATCTATGTAGCTGCTACGATATTGAACGCAACCTAGAAAATGCATTTTTTTTAACAAAAGAAAAGTACACAAAATTCAAAATAGATTCAGATTTTTAGTACATGTATTACAGAAACTGAACAAATATATATATAATACGATATAATTCTTCGCATACTATATTACAAGCCATGGAAGAAAGAAGTACACGGCTGATTAGCATTTAACCATTTCTTTTTATTTTATTTTCATTTAAATATTTTTTTTTTTTTATCAAAATTCAAGTGTACGCCCGGGCGTTTTGACGTAAACGTAGCTACGCGCCTGACTAGACTGAAAATATATGCATGTTCTATCCGAGTAGGAGCTACTAGACTGAAAATCTCCGTATGTACTTTCCGACCAGAAGCTGCTGGGCTGACAACCTCCGTATGAACTATCCGACTTGAAGATCCATGACTTACAATCTCCATATGTACTATCCGCCTAGGTGCTACTAGACTGACAACCTCTGTATGTACTATTTTTCTTTAGACATCGACCATTCATATTTGAATGATGGTATTGATCGGGATACAACCGATAAACTCATGTGCGAATTGCTTGAAAACTACTCAAAGCTAGCAACTTCCGGTTATGAAATTTTACTTATGGGTGACTTTAACGGAAAATGTATCGAGAAGTGTCAAATTACTAATTTTAATGCCATGCGCGATTTGGCATCTTATACTGGTAAAAGGCTTCACCAGTTTATAGAAGCAAGTGAGTTATATGCTGTTAATTGCCTCGCGATTTGCCAAGGATTGTATACGCGTATTCTTAACAACCAGAGACTATGTTCTTCTTTCATAAGCACTTAGTCGCTACGTTACACGTGTTATTATAGATGAAGATAGTATTTTCGATCTACATAGTGACCATGTAATAATACGGACTGAAATAAATGTAAAAATGTGTAGTATAAAGAATAAACTAAAAAAACCTGCTTTCATTGGAAAATAAACGATAATACTGATTGGCACACTTTTCGGTCAACCCTAAAACAAAATTTCAACGCATCAGTGCCTATCACGAAAATAACATCTAATATCAATACTGTTTGGGGTCAATGGAAAAAGTCCGTTCATGATGCTGCTGATGATTCGCACCTAAATGGGTGGATATTGGATCAATTTCCATGAAATTATGGGTGGATTACTTTAACGTCTAATGTGTACAAGGTATATTCGAAAATTTTGGAGGAATCTGTAATGACCTACTTAGAAGAAAATAATATTTTAGGCGAGGTTCGGGGGGCATTTAGAAAAAATAGAAGAACAGAAAATCATATTTTTACTCTAAAAGGTATTTGTTCCATTCGAAAAGCTAAAAAATATATAACGTTTTTGGCTTTTCTAGATCTATGAAAAGCTTTCGATAGAATCTGGCGTGATGGCCTTTTCTATTTATTGTGGAAATCTGGCATTCAAGGTAAGTTGGAAACTGTTGAAATCACTTTACAGTAATGTATCAAGCAAAGTTTTGTTTGGTGATTGCGAAACAGACTTCTTTGATCAAGAATTTGGCTTGAAACAAGGTTGTGTCTTGTCTCCGGCTCTTTTCTCTGTTCTAATGAATGACCTCGTAAGTATGCTCGAAGCCAATAATTTTGGTGCCGAACTATCCTCACAACTAGTGAATTGCCTTTTATTTGCTGATGATGTAGTCCTTATCGGGAAGTCCGAGGCGGAACTACATCGTCTGCTTGATATAACAGCTAATTTTGCTATAAAGTGGAATCTAAAATTTAACAAAAACAAATCCAAGGTTATGATAATAGGCAAGCGTTTAGATAAAGATAAGAAGTGGCAATTAGGTAACCTGCTCCTTGAGGAAGCCAATGAATACAAATATCTCGGTGTTTATTTTACCCGTTCATTGACTTTTGCCTACCATATAAATTGTTACTTAAAAGATAACTTCAATTATATGACAAAGTTGCTAAATGAGCACGGATCTTTCAATCGCATATGCCCTCTGGAACTCGATAATACGGTCATCTATCGCACACGGTTGTGCTGTATGGTTGTCGTCGTCAGCTTCAAGCAAACAAATTCTTGAAACTTGCAATATAAATCGGCGAAATTCATTTTTAGTACTAATAGGAATATCCGTAAGTCGGCTCTGTTCGTAGATTTGGGTTAGGAAACGATAAATGATTTCCTAGATAGACAAAGGGTGTCTTATTTTGCTAGATTTTATGACCTAGATAAGAATAGATTATGTCGAATAATATTTGACGAGCTAAAGGGCTTAACGCTACATCGGGGATGGGGATATCCCCAGTATATAAAAAAATGTGTTTATTTCTGTTGGTCTTGATCATTTTTACAACTCAAATGTTAACCTGAATATTTTCAAACAGTTTTTTGGAAGGGTTGTTCGTGAAAGAGAATGTCAAGTTATAAGAAATAAAAGCAGTCTTAATACGTTCTCCAAATTCAACCTTGCGTCTGGTAGACAGCCTTATTTGTCAAACTAGCTCGATTTTAAGTCTACAAGGTTAAAATTGTTAGCACAAACAAATTGTCTACCCATAAATCAAGTTTTGTATTGAATGAATATGTCCGAGACTACCATTTGTCAAATGTGTTCATGCAAATCTGAGGAGTCCGTGGAACATTTGGTTCTCGAATGTTCTGAATATTCTCATATACGAAGTAAGTATTTTGCCGATATAAATGGGTACCTAAGTACTAACTTCCCCGACTTTTGCTTCACAGAGTTACCGTCCTACGAAAAGATAAACATACTGCTGGGTGAATGTTTTTATAAGGTTGATCCAAATGTTTGTAAACATGTTGACACTTTTAGTAAAAAGATGCTGAGTGAAATGTACACTTACAGATCTTCAATTTTAGAAGATTAAGCTAACTGTGATTTATACGGAAGCCGATAAGGGCCATTCAAAAAAAAAAAATTATGTCGTAATTACGACATAGCATGTCGTAATTTCGACATAACATGTCGTTATTACGACATCGCTATGTCGTAATTTCGACATAACATGTCGTTATAACGACATCGCTATGTCGTTATTTCGACATAACATGTCGTAATAACGACATCACTTTGTCGTTTTAACGACATAGCTATGTCGTAATAACGACATCACTATATATATTAAAGAATATGTATTATCATTGCCAAGAGACTAAATGACACAGAAATTAACAACTATATGTTATCATAATGCCCCCAATAATTAGAAAAGCCCCCGCATAGTCAGCTATAAAAGAGGGACGAAAGATACTAGAGGGAGAGGCCCCGAAATGCTGTGTGGCAGACAGTGTTAACATTAATTAATTATTAGCTCCCTTGGTAAAACTCCAAATTTCATATTTAAAGTATTTCATTGTTGATTAATTTACATGATGCTTAATAAGTATATATTTGTTAATTGCATAGCTTTTGCTATTTGAATTCATTTGTTAAAGATATTTATTCATATTGTAAAGTTTAATATTTGTATCGTTGCAAAATCTTTGGTCACCTTCTTTAGTTACCTTCTGTGAGAAACTTATATAATTTATAGATCCTGTTTAAGCAGATACAGAGTTAGTCTGATAAACTATCTACTTGTTTGAACTAATATGTGAGGAATTATATGAGAGCTGACATACACCCGACCTATAAACCAGCGCCCAACTACATGCCTTCGTGTAATAAGGGTGAATTGAAATATATTCATTGCTCTCTTTCTACTTACAAACGTTGGACACGATGTTTCTACAACCTCTAGGATTTAAAACAGAATCTTCGAAATTTCATCCGCAAAACAAAATAAAAATGTTAGAAAACACGAACCAATATTAAAGCAAATTCAATATATGTTTCAAATTATGTTTTGACAGCTCTTGATCATATACTAAGTAATATCTAGTATATTTGATGATTATATTAGCAAAGCTATGTGAAAAAAACCGGATGTCCAACGTTACATTTATGAAAAACTGTTTTAAATCTTATGTATAGTGATCCTATTTTTTATTCTCTGATCTTCTTGATACTTGGCAGGAACAACGACAGGTGTCGGTTCTTTGTGGCGTTAAAGACGTTATTTTTACCAAATTTTATTTGACTCGGTGGCTTTATATTAAGCGGGAATAAGAAAAATGTCCAACGACGTTTTTCGTTATCTCAACGACTGAAAGTGAATTTTGTGAGTAGCAGAAAATGAATAAAAATAGTAAGACAATAATAATATCTAACAAAAGTACAAATATTTGCCTCATTGTTCGTGAGTTCAAATATTGCTGATTCAATAAAATCTTCTCTACACAGTCGTTTTTCAAACGGTAGCCATTTTGTCCAAGTTGATATTTCATTTTTCAAAGCAGTTAACGCGTATTTTTTATAATTAATCAAAACAAAAGTTAGATACACGAAGAGTAAAAAATGACAAGATTCTTTTCTTATTAACTACATGTTTGGGTCTTAAAGGAATAAAATGCTTCCACACATTACAAAACAGTAGCCAATTTGTCCAAACGTCGAAAGTTCGAAAGACGCTAATTTCCGTCGTTACATGTGCTAAAGTTTCAATTAAATGTTCATGATAATTAAAACAAATCGTGTTGTGAAATTTGGAAAAACAGGTTGATGATTGCTGCCGAGGTAATTTATGATAAAATGACATCACAAAACGAACAGAACCAGAATCAGAAATTTTAAAAATTTTGTAATATAATAAATAAATCAACCAACATATAAAAAAACGAATAAAACTTGCAAAAATTAATCAAAAACCCTCTTCGACGCCGCTTTTTATGTGTAACGTCGTGTTTTGGGAACATCGTGCCCATCGTTTGACAGTAAATACACAGCAATCGATATTGCTCCCTCATTACCACAAACCACGGAGTTGTGAGCTTCTTTAAAGAAAGGTGTTAGGCTTTGCTTGGCTTGATAGGACTTTAGGTCAGTCGGCTTAGTCCCCGGTCGGTTACTTATTACTTTCAAGCAGGATCTATAAAATATATAAGTTTCTCACAGAAGGTAACCAAAGAAGGTGACCAAAGATTTTGCGACGATACAAATATTAAACTTTACAATATAAATAAATATCTTTAATCAATGAATTCAAATAGCAAAAGCTATGCAATTAACAGATATATACTTATTCAGCTTCATGTAAATTATTTAACAATGAAATACATTAAATATGAAATTTGGAGTTTTACCAAGGGAGCTAATAAATAATTAATAACACTGTCTGCCACACAGCATTTCGGGGGCTCTCCCTCTAGTATCTTTCGTCCCTCTTTTATAGCTGATTATGCGGGGGCTTTTCTAGTTATTGGGGCATTATGATATGACCTATAGTTGTTAATTTCTGTGTCATTTAGTGTCTTGGCAATCATAATACACATTCTTTAATATATATAGTGATGTCGTTATTACGACATAGCTATGTCGTTATTACGACAAGTTATGTCGAAATTACGACAAAGCGATGTCGTTATAACGACATATTATGTCGAAATTACGACATAGCGATGTCGTTATAACGACATGTTATGTCGAAATTACGACATAGCGATGTCGTTATAACGACATATTATGTCGAAATTACGACATAGCGATGTCGTTATAACGACATGTTATGTCGAAATTACGACATGCTATGTCGTAATTACGACATAATTTATTTTTTTTTGAATGGCCCTTATCGGCTTCCGTAGATTTACGTGTGCAACTTAATTGATGTGATGTAAATGTTGAGATTTTATATTAATATGTAATGTTGTTATGTTTTACATGAATGTTGACTTGTTTTAAAAGACAATTAATTTTTAACTTTGATATTGTCCTATGTGTATTTTATTTAATTGTACATTATTCATTGTATATGCTATTAGACGCATTTGTGGGTACCTTGCCTACAAGTGCCCCGTTGTAAAGGGGTAGTTTCTTAATAAATATATGAAATTTTTATAAAAACTTATTCGGATTCTTAAAAAATAAACTAAAATAATGGCGATGTTACAACATTGAGTTTCATTTTTTTCCAGTATGTTACTGTTTGATTTTTTTTCCAAAAATGATGTCCATGAAAATATTAAAATACCGGAAATCTCCGGTTCAGACATGCATTAAGTTGAATGAAATCTGTATGTATTATCCGACTAGGAGCTACTAGACTGAAAATCTCTGTATGTACTATCCGACTAGGAGCTACTGGGCTGACAGCCTCCGTACGTACTATCCGGCTATTATCTGCTGGGCTGGCAATCTCCGTATGTATTATCCAACTAGGAGCTACTGGACTGAAAATCTCTGTATGTACTATCCGACTAAGTGCTGATTTTCTGAAAATCTCCGTATGTATTATCCGGCTATAGGAGCTTTACTAGACTGATTATCTCCGTGTGTACTTTCCAATTAGAAGCTACTGGTCTGGCAATCTCTGTATGCACTATATCCGACTAGGACTGAGCTACTGGACTGAAAATATCTGTATGTACTATCCGACTAGGAGCTACTGGACTGAAAATATCTGTATGTACAATTTTTATTTAGATACCGACCATTCATATTTGTAAAGACATGATATTTTTAGGTAATTTTATTCGGATTCTAAAATAAACCCCATTAAATTAGAGGGGATGTTACATCATTGGGTTTCATTATTTTTTTGTTCAAGTATGTTTTATTGTTTGGTTTTGTTTTTGTATAAAGTATAAAGTATAGAACAATTTTTTTTTGTCCCGAAAATAAAAAAAACAAAAACAAAAATCGCCCTCGATCACCACGTCCATCAAAAGATAAATGGATAATTGATATCACCCAGACTGTTGCATTTGGCTTCACAGACGTTTGGGCTAGGCTAGTATAACTTGACTTCTCAATTTTTACTAAATTTTCGATAAGATCCAATTTTTGAAAGATATTGGCACATGTCGAGCCCACTGAAACGCTGAGCTGAAACGGCATCATAGTTGCTCAATGAAAAAAAAAATGAAGATCTGCTCTGTTCTATATATGTTGGTACCCTAAGTCTTGTTACACAGATTATGTACTTAACATCAGGTTTTCAAAGATACAAAGTCTCCGTAAATCAATAAACAATGTATTTTCATATGCACTCAGATGGTTTTAATAACCTCCATAATAACTCTGATATCATATTGGAATTTTAAAGTTCTATTTTGTGTTTTAATGATTTTGTATCGAACTTTTGTATCCATATGTCACCCAGTTATTGATATGGTAAATACCACACACTGTCGCTACGATTTAAATATTCACCATTATTGATTCTTAAGTGTAAGCTGTCTTTCAGCAGACGAATGTTTCCATGGTTACAAGAACTTCTAAATGCGCAAGTCTGTGGTGATATGTTTACTACTAGAAATACACAACAAGGGATTAGCAATGTGATATAATTAAGTATATGTAAGTAAATAAACAAATTCCTAGAAATTAATGGGTTGTAGCAAATTACTAACACTGTTTTTTTTTAAATTCTCAATTTATAAGACCGCGTTTATTTATCAAATTTACAAAATATTGTCAATATGTTAGATATTTTCAATCAAGTCAAAAATATGTGTTATAAGGTTTAACCTACTTTACGTTAAGACTGAAATCTGTGTAATGATCTTGGAATGTATCAGATTGTTATAGCTTCAATTATATTTCTTCCTGGGATATTAAACGCATTGTGAGTTTGAGATATTTGTCTAAATGTTGTTTAATCAGATACATTATGCCAGCTGATACGGTCTATGTGTGTATGTTTGTCTGATTGTTATTATGTGTGCTATAAAATATAGTTTTCTTCTTGGTGGACAAAGTGTAGGATAATATATATAAAGTCAATATGTTACACCCAAGCAGGTATAGAAAAATACATAGTTAACTTCAACGTTCAAAATTATGACTGTATGATTTATGATCACTTATGATTATTGTAAATATGCCCGTTGTGGTCACAGGTACTTGTGGACAGGATACCATTTGGGTGCCTCTAAGTGTTAGTTCCCCGAAGTACATCCCCCACCCATGTAATTTAATTTATATTTATGTTTTAATTGTTTACTCATGGATTATATATCGAAGTTACTGACAAAAACATTTGAACAGCATTATACATATAGGTCGACCGGTAAAAATCTCAAATGCTGTTTGTCAGTAACGTTTAATTAAAAATAATTCAAAATTAAACTACATGTAGGACATTCGGGGTAATCCACTCAGGAGCACCAAAATGGTATCCTGTTCACAAGTAAATGTGGTTGTGGTAAATAGATATCAGTTTAACACTCAACATGGCCATGATGGCACTCGAATCAAAACAGTTGGAAAGTCAAATCAACTACCAAGTTGAAGATCATTGAAAATCAAGCATGCCAATAAGCTGTTTAAGTTCTGTATCAGTGGTATTATACTTGTCCATATTAAACTTGGGATAGAAAGTCGGTGTTGCTTCTAATGATTAAGAGACTGAAGTCAGTTTCTGATGACAAATTTAATGACAAGCCGGTTCTAGTGAAAAGGAACTGACATGCTAAAAAAACCCATAGCAGGTGTGTTTGAATATAAAGAAACAGAAAAATATCCATTTAATTGAACAGACTAGTATTGAAAGTTATCTTTGAAGTTAATTAAAATAAGTTAAAGATTGGATATTTTAGTGATGTTTAAGTCTCATGAACTCTTCAAGAAGATACTCATCAACATAAAAATAGATGCTCTCAAGGGCCTGTGTCGCTCACTCGATTCTACTTTGGTTTTGTTAAAATAGATTAAAATAATAACAGATTTCCTAATACCGATTGAGGCCATGTTTGGTTTCATTCAATTCAGTGCTCCTCTAGAAGAAACATTTGTATGTACATGTATATCCCATAGGGTATTATGTTAAATTAAGTCCCCTGCTAGCAGCCATCTTTGATGATGGTTCGGCTACAAAGTAACAACAATTGGTCAGCACTTCATTAGGAACATTCATACCGTGTTTGATTACTCTGTATTCATTGATTCTCTAGAGAAAAAAAAAAACAATTGTATTATTCCCATAGGGAGCAAATTAAACATATGACCCTATGGGAAATAATACAAATGTTTTCTTCGAGAGAACCAATGAACAAAGTAACAACACTTGGTCAGCACCTCTAAAATAACATTCATACCATGTTTGGTTTCAATCTATCAAGTGTTTTTTTTTCTAGAGAAGACAGCACCTCATAAGGAACATTTATGCCATGTTTGGTTTCATTCCATTCAGTGGTTCTTCAAAAGAAGACTTTTGTATGTATTTCACATAGGGTCCTTTGTCAAAGTCAAAATAAGTCCCCCGCTGGCGGCCATCTTGGGCGATGGATCGGCTACAAAGTATCAATACTTGGCCTTTTATAGCTGACTATGAGATATGAGCTTTGCTCATTGTTGAAGGCCGTATGGTGGTATATAGCTGTAAATTTCTGTGTCATTTAGTCTCTTGTGGAGAGTTGTCTCATTGGCAATCATACCACATCTTCCTTTTTATATTGTCATGCCATGTTTGGTTTCATATCATACAGTGGTTCTCTAAAAGAAGACATTTAAAATTGAGAATGGAAAATCTGAAAATCTGGATTCATAATTTTTTGTTCTCATCAAATTGAGGATCAGATTTTTTTTTTTTTTAGAATACCCCCCCCCCCCTTTTTTTTTCCTTCAAGTTAAATGGTCGATTCCTACGATTAAAAAACACCCAAAAACACTTATGATTTTACAAGTTATGAAACAGACTTTCTAAACTGCTATGTCTGCACAATAAACAATTCCCCCAGAATAAGCAAATGGGTGCTCATAGTGGATAGCACGATAATATTGATAGTGTAGAACCGGCATCACACAAATAAAAATAATGTGTTGAGATATAATATTATTTTAAAAACATCATAAAATAACTAGGATACAAGGAAACAAAATCTATATACAAAAAAAGAAACGCTTTCTTTATAACTATTTCAGAAACAAATAGAAAATTTCCACACAAAATCTAAAAACTGACCTCGGTCAAACAACATTACGTTGATACTGCATGATCAGCTTATTATTAACTCTGCATAAATCATATATCATTATATATCATTCACATGTCATTGAAATTTTGTTGTGGTGCTAGATTAAATTATTTCTGTTTCAGTACGAGGTTTATGATATATTGTTAATATTCTTATTTCATGTGTATACAAAAGTGAACAATTACCGCCTAAACAGAACTGATGATGAATTATTGGTCAGTCGATTTTCCATCGTGAGAAATCCCATATCGGATTTACAGTAATGAAGATGATTATTAATTTTTCCATGCCGTGTTTATTGATTTCGGGAAACAATTAATTCTACGTGTTTATCGGTATTTCTCCTACAGTGGAACCTCTGGAGATTTAGTGGAAATGGGGAAACTGCTCGTCTTTGATTTGACTACCGCTTTATTAATGCAATTTAAAAAGCGCATGTCATCATTTACCTCAAATAAAATAAACCATTTGCATATAGCTTACAATAGGAAAAACAAAAGTATACTAAAAACATCTTTGTCCATATATAATGTATATACTGGTCACTTCCGGAAAATTACTCTAAATGTTTCCCATTGGAGTAGTCTGGACTCGGTACAGGTACTTAGCAAACAGATGTGAGACAGACTATAAGCCGCGCCAATTCCATCTCCTAGTATCAAATTTTCCTTATCATTTTGTAAAGTATCATAACCTATTTTTTTCAATAAAAGAGAAACCAAACATAATCATGATAATGGATGGAGAGTTGACTTGTCTCATAGGCACTCATACTACATCTTCTTATATCTATAAAACAAATTGAAAACAAAACAGAACAGAACAGAACAAACAAAACAAACAAAACAAACAAACAAATAAAACATGACATTTTTTCATCTCGGATCAAAAAAACATATATAACTAGAATGATTTGTTTGACGACTTGTTATTGACATACACAAATTTAGTGTCTAAATGAAAAATAGTTTAGAAGAGATTATTTGTTTCACTATTTATTAATATTTGCAGCTGAATGTTGAAGACTTTATACATGTGTGTAACATGAAAACCAAGTATGGAGTACAAGAACCTACATAAAATCATATTTATACTTGTCTACTATACATACCATGGTAAGTTATATTACATATAATTGTAATGTATCTACTACATATATCAGAACCAGTTATTTACATTCAAATAAATTTATCTTACCCCCTTTACATTTCTAGGAATGTGATTGGTTAAAAGCGCCCTCGTGGAGACCGTGTATATTTCATATTAGGTTAGTAGGGAGGCGGGGCTTATCTCATACACGGTAATTTATCATGACAAGTTATCACCTATATAAGACTCACAAAGGCCAGAGGCTCACGACTTGAGACAGGTGCAAAAATTCGGCGGGGTTAAAGATGTTTTGTGAGATTTCAACCCGCCCTTATACCTCTAGTCAATATAGAATCAAGAAACACATTATCATAGCAATACGCAAAGTTAAACTCAGTTTATAAGAATTCCGAGTAGGTAACAAAAGAAACTAAGCTAAATGACAATGATGCATAAATTAACAAAAGACTACTACCAGTTACTGGCATGCCAGCCCCAGTCTCAATTCAACTGATTGAACTCCCTAGATCCATCGGCCATCATTTAAGATTAAAAAAAAAGTTCCATTACGGTTATCATATCCTAAGAAACTTTAAAGAGACGATAATTACCTAAGATTGATAATCGATGCCAGACGTTCATGATTTGTTGAAATTATTTATTTATCACTTTCCTTGAACTCGGTTTATCCCAATTTTTTACTTATTCCAGCTGATGGTATTGGGTGCTTCAGATGTACCTCTATGAATGGAAATAACAAAGAATGTGAGGACACATTTAATAACACGGGAGGGTTTTATGTAACAGATTGCTGGGCGAGTCGAAAAGACCGAATGGGGATGTTTCCTGCTACAGAATGTATCAAGATGACTGTTACTGATGGTGTGTATAAAATTAAACTCTAGAGTTTTCATATCCCATTTACCTCATCTTACCATAAATATTATCATCCATTGTGCCTGCTTTTGCCCCAATGGTCCCGATATCTTTGAATTAAGTACATTGAGTTAATGAAAAAAAATGGTCTGTTAGTAGTTTTGATACTTTTATGTTATTTCATTATGAAAACATATCTTGAGGGAACAACATTACATCTTGAGGGAACGAGAAAACTATCTTGTGGAAACGATATAGCATCTTGTGGGAACGACATAGTATCTTAAGGGAACGAGATAACTATATTGTGAAAACGACATAGCATTTTGAGGGAACGACATAACTATATCTTGAGGGAACAGCATAGTCTCTTATGGGAACGAGATATCTATCTTGAGGGAACAACATAACATCCTGAGGGAACGATATAGTATCTTGAGGGAACGAGATAACTATCTTGTGGGAACGACATAGTATCTTGAGGGAAAGACATAGTATCTTGAGGGAAGAACTTTTTTTTTTCTTTCATGGCCGCATTCTGCAACCATACTATTACCCTTTCATGGCTCTAAAAACGGATAATGTATGAGAAAGTATTCATATAGGCTGAGCTTTTATCCAACCCCTTAGTTTGAATTGAATTGGTTTAAACAATAAAATCTTTGAATTGAACTATTAGTATGCATATATTATTGACAATGTCTATTGGTTTTATTACAGAAAACGATGACGGCCAGCAATTTAGTTTAGTGGTTAGAGATTGTGTAGTAGATAACGGAGGTACAAATTCTGAGACTGAAATTGGTCGCCAGAGCCACTGTGGATGGATGAAAGTTTTACAATATAATGGCGAGCGGATGCGAGGGTGTATACTTAGCTGTGATTTAGATGGATGCAACACAGGACAAAAACTTTCAGCAGTTTCTCTTTGGATATTCATATTACTTGTTGTATACTTAATACTTCAATGAAAAGTACTTGTTATATATCTAATCCTACATTGAATAACCAGACTTTTTCATTGATCAGAACCAGGGGAAAAACTTTAAGAATCACGAATCATTGATGAAGGTGAAATCAATAAAACTGTCGTTACTCTTTTATACTGAAAATATTTAAAGGAACAGTATACATTTTGGAAAAGACTATCAGTGCATTGTCTAAAAGAGAAACAGTTTATATTTAGGAATACAATTTCTATCAAAATTTTGATAATTTAGTGGGATTTGATTTTAACGTCCCATTGCAGGCTCCATGTGTTTATTGCAAAAAAAGCCTGCAACATGGTGATTGGATTATAATATCTATGAATGCTTTTGAATCAATGGTGGAATTGAGTTATCTGTAAACTATTCATAAATCAAAGAATTTGTCATAAAGATTAGTTATTTGTACTGTTTGTAGAATGTTAGTTTAGAGAAAACAATCATTGACTAGGTGCTAAAGTTCAATACAATTTATTTTCTTTCACGTAGCAGTACATCCTTTGTTTGATATTTAAAAGTCATATTTTAACCCTTGAATTACAAGATGATTTAAATCAGACCATTGAGTTTGATCCGTTACATTTGCTGGAACAAGCAAATTTAACATTACATTTGCTGGAACAGGCAAATTTAACGGATCAAAGTGATAGATGTCATTTTATTCAGAGTGCTTAAAATAGATCTCAATTACACGGCCGACACTCGGCTAACCGAGAGATAGGTCGGTTAATCTATATTGAGTATGCGGCTATATCGGCGGTGGGTCTGTTAATCGGGTTGGCTAAAGTCTGTTAATCAGGTGTTATCGTGAAAATCAGTGCAAGGTCAGCATGTTTCATTGTATAACTTTTTAATTATATTTATATCATAAAAACTATTCATGTCTGACAAAATGATTTGGAGTACTGAATCCAGTGGTGTAATTATTTTTTTTCTAGCTTCAATAAACGATCTATAAAATGAAAAGGCGAGTTACTCATCAGTAAATTTATACACATTTTACACACACAAAATGTACATAAAAATGACAAGTTGGTTGAGTTTACTTGCATGCAATCTTTTGAACATCGAAAAAAGACTGGCATTATGTTTGTTTACCATATTAACATCAATATGTGAAAAATCTACACGAAAAACTGTATTTTGGTGACATAAATCAATTTTTGATAAAAAAATGGTCTGTTAATGGGTCGGATGTATAAAACTCGGTCTGTTAATTGGTCTGTTAAGAGTTATGAATGACATTACAAGTATAATTTAATTGCTATAAGGGGTGTTATCTGAATAAAGAGATAGGCACAAGATTAGTGGCTAGAATAAATGGAAACAACACATGAACAATGAAACATAAGTTTAGACAATGGAATCTGAAAATTGATAGAAATGATTTTAAAAAGTGTAAAATCAAAGTAATATTAATTTCATCAAAGAATGGTCGCATATATCATGTGGATTCTGTTTCATTGATATGAATGGCACCAATTTGTCATTTACATAGTTAACAAGTACATAAATCAGAGATAAACTTCGTAATGTTTTTATTTTTTTTATCAAATGAACTGAAATATGTTTATAATGCAAACAAATATAGACAAACCTTTCAACATTAACCTTTCTCTACACCATCTTGAAGGTCACTCGATAGAAAAACAAGCACGTTTGCGAACTGCGAGTCGGCTAATAACTTACGATATCATAGGAATACATCATTACTCGAAAAATAAAATTAATATTATGCATTTATTGTGATTTACAGGAATATAAAATTGTCTTGTTGTTACACATTAAATCAGCACCCAACACTAATATAAAAAAAAAACTTACTAATGTCTATTTCTTGTTTAGAACCACGGTTTAGAACTTAGTACAGACATTTCCTTAGGCGGCAGAAAATGAGAATGATGACTCGGTTCAAAGGAAAATACATACCGGAAATAAACTCCTCATAGATACCAGGATTGAAATTTGATATCACACATCAGCGTATAGCTCCGGCGTGTTAAAAATCAGTTACGGCGTTTATCCAGCGTTCAAGAAACGTATGTTGGCGTATGTTGTATGTTTTTTATGCTGCATAAAAATTTCCTCGAGTTGTAGCGTTCATCAAGCGTATTTACTTTCCTTTAGTGGTGGCTAGAGGTATAGGGGGAGGGTTGATATCTCATCAACATGTTTATCCCCTCCGCAATTTTGCGCCTGTCCCAAGTCAGGAGCCTCTGGCCTTTGTTAGTTTTATATGATTTTTAATTTTAGTTTCTTGTGTATAATTCGGAGTTTATTATGACATCCATTATCACTGTACTAGTATGCATATTTTTTAAGCGGCCAGCTGAAGGACGCCTACGGGTGCGGGAGTTTCTCTCTACATTGAAGACCCATTGGTGGTCTTTGTCTGTTGCCTGTTCTATGGTCGGGTTGTTGTCGCTTTGACACATTACCCATTTCCTTTCTCAATTTTACCGAAAGTATTTCGACGTACTTCAAACTTACGCAACGCGCTTTGAACGATTGCTAAGCGTTCCTATGGCGTTCAACTAACGTATACCGACTTTGTCAGTTTTCTCTGTACGTTTGGTGCACGCTGGTCTATCTGCCAAAGTGTGACGCCGGCATAAGGTAATCTATTCCTAAGGTAGAAAAGCCTTAGTATTCCAAAGAAAACGCATGGACTTAAACCAGCTGAATTGCAACACATGACAGATTCATAGATGTTACAGACTTTGAACAGACAAAAAAATAAGGCTGATTGATAACTTGGCGTAAATAATAAATTCATGCGAATTCGAGCGGCCAATCAGTCCATATAACGCTAATTTGAAGTGACACACCCTTTTAATGAAATGCAGAGAAAAAAAAATTAAAATAAAAGTGCTCTTTCTATAAGGATACTGTTGCACCGTATTGTAATTTTTTCGTCATTAGTACATCTCATTTTTTTCAATGTGAAAATATAAACTCAAGGTAGTAAGACTATTGTCGTGGCTAAATAACTCTTAACTGACACGATTTGAATTGTCCAACCCATTAACAGACTGTATTCCCCTATTATTCATTAAAATGTGGTATAACTCAACTTATATAACAATTATGAAATTTTTATCAATGACAATTGATCTTTTAGAACCAAAGTACTACTTTGTGTCCTTTAAATCATATCTAAAAATGGTTTTTGGCCTTTTATCTAAAATATTGCTATGCGTACAAGCATAAAAACCACATACTTGCGCGACGCCTTTTCGTTTTACTTAAAATTGCGCAGGCTATGCATTTTTTTTAATGGTGGAAAATGTTCTATGATAGATATCATTTTGTCAGACACTTTTCTTTTTTTGATGTGATTCTCATAATGTGCCAAAAAATCTGTATATCTAACAGAGTTTAACATTAAATTGTGAGTTTTACTCTTAACAGACGTATAACCAACCCGATTAACAGACCCACCGCCGATATAGCCGGATACTCAATATAGATTAACCGACCTATCTCTCGGTTAGCCGAGTGTCGGCCGTGAATTAAAAACATTATAGATCTATGTGTTTCAATTCGAGATATAAATACACAAGTATCTGGTATATTGCAAACACACTATATTTTTATAATGAATGCAAATAGGTATCACCGTTTGCCATATAATTTAATACATATTTTAAACACTATTTTTTTTGTGGATGTCAATTTTATGAAAAATGAAAGCCATATTCATATGGTATTTGTTTACTAGTAATCATACATCATAACAATTATTTTTGATGTTTAATCATCGGGTTAAAAATGTAAGTTATTTTGTATGTAACTAACAATGTCAATAGATTATCATTTGCGTTAATGCATCTGAATAGTTCCCTGCTTACATTTGGCTTACAGAGAGAATAGAACAAGGTCCGTATAATAGTACCTACTATAACATCCCTCGCTGTTATAATACATGTTTATCGAATTCAATTTACAGACTTCGCAACAACTAAACAATTTGAAGACGGTACTTTTGGAATTCTTGCTAAAGGCTTAAATCCGATTTTTAAGTGAAGGATTTGGTGTAGAGCAATGCTTTTTCAGTATCTAGCCGGAAGATTTCTTATAAATTTGTAAGTGCATACTCAATTTACAAGTAAAATTATTTCTCGCAGTTGTTAAGTAATTTTAATTTAAAAACAAATAGTTTTCAATAAGATAGCAGAAAAAATACTCTGTAAACAAAAGTTCTAAAATTAATGTGTAAAAAAGGAGCAAAGACGTTTACCGGCCATCTATTAAAATAAAAAGACATTTAACCCACAAGGTCTTATAATGTTCATGGTGTACGTCAGTAGAAATATTACTGACAACTATTTGTTGTTGTTGATTATGTTGTTACAGCATTGGAATGCATGTGAACCATTTTGTTTAGTTATTAATTATGTTATAATGAATTGATTGCATGCATGTATACATTGTAGACATCAATTAGTTATCGAAATAAATAACTGTTAAGATAAAATTTGTTGATATCGGTGCCCTTTTCAATGCTATGGGTATATTCACACGAGGATTTGGCACCATTCTGGTCACCTTCGTCCAATCTTAACACCACGACCATGAACAATTTGGTATATATATGTTTGTATGCCCCATTTATGGGCATTATGTTTTCTGGTCTGTGCGTCCGTTCGTCTGTTCGTTTCGTCCGTTCGTCCCGCTTCAGGTTCAGGTTCAAGTTTTTTGTCGAGGTGGTTTTTGATGAAGTTGAAGTCCAATCAACTTGAAACTTAGTACACATGTCGCCTGTGATATGGTCCTTCTAATTTTAATGCCAAATAAGAGTTTTTATCCCAATTGCACGGTCCACTGAACATAGAAAATGATAGTTCGGGTGGGGAATCTGTGTACTTTGGACACATTCTTGTTGGTAGCTATTATTATGTTGGTACACTTTGTATGAAGATTAGATAACCATCTGTCCATCTTCGTCCACGTGATCAGCAGGATCCCGAATAACGGTCGAATTTTTGTTATAAAAAGATACATACATTTCTGTTCTGATCTGAATGACTTGAGATGAAATTAGTTATTTCATTAGCTGCATCAAGGATTACTCCTTTTTAAACATGGAATATTTTAAACATATATTTCAGTAAACACTAAATGTGTTTCCTGTGTTTCCTTTGAATGAAACTGTCTGATATTTTAGTCTTATGATTTGTAAATTTTTGCAAGACTTGTATCCGATTTGTGAGAGCTTCCGTCAATTTAAGAATTTTGAACATACAAATGATTATAAATGAGACCCTAAAATGAACATTATGTTTGAGTTGATAAAAATGAACATTATGTTTGGGTTGATAAAAATGAACATTGTGTTTGGGTTGATCGTAAGATACCAGCTATCCAACAATAACAATATCACCAGCTGATCCCATAAAGAGCTAAGAAGCTATTTTATACGTACCAAACTGCAAATTTCCAGAGGAACAAACTAGACAAATTCTTTATGAATTAAGGATTTGAAAATTTAAAAAAATATTTTGCGCAATCACGAATTATTCATCTGGTTATGTTTCGGAAAACACTTGAACTACCTTTAAAAATTGAACCATTCTCAGTTAAAATTTGACAAAAATTGAACCATTCTCTGTTAAAATTTGACAAAAGATCCTGTGATTCGTCGATTGAAGTTCAACTATATATTTCGTATTCGTTTAATTTACAACGCTGCGTTGAAGACCCATTGGTGGCCTTCTGCTGTTGTCTGCTCTTTGGTCGGATTGTTGTCTCTTTGACATATTCACCATTTCCATTCTCAATTTTACTAGTACTCACTTATTTGGTTGATCTCTTGGGACCATTCCAGATCCACAGGACTCTGTTATGAGCATATACGACTGTTTCCATACAATGATTGGACATTCCAAATTATTGAGAATTTTTCTTTTTGTGTCGTAGAATTGTCTAATCCAAAACTTGAGACCTAATCAATCCAAAACTAGATCCCTAATCAACACTGTGCGAACGCCTCATTACTGTCATTACTACACAGAACCCTATTTATATAGGCCGTGTGTTTGTCTCCCATGATTCCAAACAAGAAATTGCTGCTTCTTTAAAATTAATTAGTCTGTGACATTAAATATTTGAGAATTTGATTAAGCTTCATTATTTTATTTTTTACACAGAATAAAATCTGTTATTGTTTGTAAGATTGAAAAGTAAACTTTTGTGTATTGATTTGGGTATTGTTCCAAGATGAGGTGTATTGAGTTTTCAACTCTCGTGATAGTTTTAAGTGTTTGCATTAACAAACATCATCAATACCGCTTATAAACATTGACAGAAAACATTCTTCTTGGCTTCGTTAGAAACATAGATCCGTATCTTCATCGCCTTGGGCATTGTTCCAAATTTGTCACTAGTTTTCACCTCGAGGATTTCACAATGCTGACTATGGGACGTTTAATATCTTTGCTCTATGTTTTGATTAACATCTTTACTGGTAAGTTATTTTTATGTTATATATGTGTGTATGATTACGTCACTATCTTCTTTACTTTAAATGTGCGTGTTGTAAATCATCAATGAGTGTCTAAGAAATGTATGTAGGATTCCTCTTATAAATCCTCATATTTAACATGACAGAAGTATGTTCCTTAGATCTTATGCTCAAGTTATTCTTATTTAAAAATCATGTTTAACATGAAGTATTAAAGCCTATATTTTCTACTCATATCTGGTTAGCTTGCTTGCTAGCTGAACCTTGAAGTTATTATAAGCATAGGTAAACTACCGTCCTTTAAGAGTAGACTAGTTTGATAGATCTATAACCAATATATCTGTCTGTAAGACTAAAGTACTCCAAAGGCAGGGTAGTATACCTAACCTAATGATGACTTCACGGTTCAGGTAGCAAGCAAGCTAACCGAAGATATTACTTGTGTCTGCACACTCAATTCAATCAGCTGTAAAGCCACCATTAAATGAGAGGCATATACTTTTTGTTGACGACCATGATTTGACATCAACTTGACTTTATTATTATTAGGCGTTTTGTTCCTGTCTCATTGAAGGTTGATGAAAACTCCACATTTTCTTGATCAAAATCAAATTAAAACCAATAGCTGCATAGCTGAATAAAATTTTATCTTATAGTCAAAAGCATATGACACATACAAAAAAAAAAACATTTCTATCTTCGAGTAGTTGTTGTTCTCCATAAATGTTTCGTGTAGATTAATTGCCATTAAATATCGTTTTACGTCTCTGATATCATTTGGTTTATCAAGCAATAGGATTACATCTTGGTGACTTTCACAAATGAATCACATTGGGCACTCTTTCTCAATTGGGTAAATTTCGCGTGAAATTTAATCAAAACAAAACATGCGAGATCAAAGTAATGCAAAAAAAAAGGGGGGGGGGTTTAATACAACAACTGTGGCCTTGTTTGGAAGTTAACTTAAAGTGGAAACAGTTTAAGATTTGAAATTGAAGAACAATTAATTTTGTTATTTTTTTTCATTACTTGGTCAAGGATTAGTATAGTATTTACTATAATAATTTACTATACAAATCCATTGACTTGGTTAACCAGCGTGCAAATTAATGTAAATCACTCTGAATAATATACTCTAAAGGAAATATGTGCTGAGATTTATGTAAGTTGAAACCTTGAGATACAGGTCAAGGATTAGTGGGAAATCAATGTATTTACGTTAAAATAATCAAAATAATAATATCTTATATAGAAAATGTTTCACCATTACCTGACCAAATATAACTATTGTGTCAAGTTATGATCATTCGAAGTCACTTAATTATTTAAAAATATTATATATTTTCTTATAAGATGATTGTTAGGTAGCTGTTTATTTCAGACAGTAAATGATGTGCTCTTAAATTAGTTATTATTATCAATATACATTCTCTATCATACGTTTGTAAATTTAACCAATAAAAACATTACAACAGACTGCATTGAAGGGGGCTATACCTTTTTATGTTAACATGTTTTGGCCTTTTTTAATGTGTTGTTAACTGTTATTTGAGATAAAATTGAACTGTCAATTGTCTTTTATCTGTTCTATTAAAATTTGCAATGTTGTTAACTGTTTTTTTTTTTTTGAAAATAAGATTCCTGTTATCTGTTACTTGAAACTTAAAGTGTTCACTGTTTTTGACACAATCTGTCTCTGTTAACTGATCTTAACTGTTATTTACAAGTACAAGAATTTTAAGATTCACACTAATCACATTAAATTTGCTGTCCATTTCTTTCTTTATGGTGCTTCTTCAGAGGAGTGACATACACAGCATATATGTAACTTGTCCAAATAATTATGATGTACTGAAAGGCTATTTTAATTTTTGCTTTGACGCCTTGCTATAGAAAAAATATAATAGCCTTTCAAGAAGGGGGTACAAGTTATATGGTCGTTTCCTGGACAAAAATGTGTACTAGTTCATATAAAATGGACATCACAATAAAGTCCGAAACATGAATCAAAATTGAAAAAAAAAATCAAAATGTATATATGGCTGAGGTTCCAGACTTGAGACAGGTACAACAAATGTGGCAATGTTAACAATGTTTTGTGTGATCTCAACCCTCCCCTATACTTCTAACCCATGCAGTCCATTTCTGTCTCCATTTTATTATTTATCCCACAGTTAACAGGAGGGGCCACTTCACACCCAGCTTAAACCCTGGTCAGTCCAAAGATAAAAAAAAAATTAAGATGATATAGAAAGTTTGATAAGTTACATTGACCCAGAGAACTGTAATGGAGTTGTGAAAAATTAAGTACTGTTTGAATTTGCAATTCGATAAATAATTGAACAGTGCAGCCTGGTAGAAGAGGCAGACACATGAGGACTTGGTTCTCAAATTGATGCCAAATTTGCTAGTATAAGACTTCAGATATGTAAAGATGGACAAAAAGCTTTTTCTATATCAGCTATGAGTTCTTGGGACTTTCAGATGGAAGAAGCATTAGCTTCTTCATCTTGTTATACCTTACAGGGTACTTTGTGATTTATACATTGATTTTAATGATTTGCAATAGAAATCAGTAATCTTTTCGATTCCTTTTTATAAAAGCTTATAAGCTACTAGTCGTATGAATACACCGATATGTATCCATAATTTATTAGGGGCCTCAGCATGCCAACAATAATGGTTAGACCCTACAGTAATAACTCTGTCTATCTGTCACACTTTCCTACGTTGCACGATTACCCAAGTTTGCTTCGCCTGGTTGAAATAAAACGTAAACACAACAATACACATAACCAGAGGAAGCCTTCCTTTCGATTTTAAAGCATTTTCGATAATTCATGTCTGAAAAATTGGACTATGGCTGGTTAGGCCTTTCGTGACGTTGTCATTTTTTTCTAGGAGTCAATCACTCCGTCTGCCTTTCGGTCCGTTCCATTGTCTGTCCATGTGTCCAGCATAAACGAAATAGTTGTGTGCAACCTGAAACTTTATCAGCTGTATTAAAGACTCCTTAGGGCTTGTCATTTCCGCCACTTTGTACACTGCATGGTTCTGGACACATTGAAGGTGTGCATTTTCCCATTTTCATTTCATCCCTTTGTGTGGATTAAAGTTGGTGTTAACTGTTATCTATACTATTAAACGAGAAGACCTCATTTTGTGTGTCGCTTCTCTTCCTTCCACAATAAATCAATCATCATGCCTCTGTGTCCTATAGGTAACATGCATAGTCGCATTTGTCATCAATTCTTATGATTATTCAGATTGCGTTATTTTGGGAGAAAAACGGCAAAAAAGAAGTCCGGATATGATTCCGTCATCAGACTGAATTTTAGTCATAGATAAGACTTCCGGTTTGAAACATGCACAAATACAACCAATCGTATGATAGATAAAAAAAATGAAAAATAAATAAGCCAATCAGAGCGTTTTCAATATCATGGTGTTTAGATCGCAAGAACAACAACTATTATACCTCCTTATAGAGGACAATTATTTTTCGCGTTTATCTACATGTAAACTACGATTATACCACTTCAATATATAGAGACTCTCTGTATTCTGTCTACTGTTTTCTTTGAAATGTTAACGTTTACTATCTAAGGGGTCATACCAGTTGCAGTTATATTAAAATAATAAAATAAATAAAACATGTGACACAAATACAACCAATCGTATGATAGATAAAAAAAAAAATGAAAAATAAATAAGCCATTCAAAGTTCTCCATATCCTGGTGTTTAGATCGCAAGAATCACAACTATTATACCTCCTTAGAGAGGACAATTATTTTCAGCGTTTATCTACATGTAAACTACGATTGTACTACTTTAATATATAGAGACTCTGTATTCTGTCAGGGACTTTCTATGTTAGTATAGAAAGTCCCTGATTCTGTCTACTGTTTTCTTTGAAATGTTTACTATTTAAGGGGTCATACCACTTGCATATATATTAATAAGTAAAACATGCTCAACTTCATCTAAAACTACCTCGACCAAAAACTTTAACCTGAAGCGGGACAGACGAACGGAAGGACGACCGACCGAACGAACGAACGCACGGATGCACAGATTAGAAAATATAATGCCCATAAAAGGGGCATACAAATTTATGCATGGTTGAAAGGGAAAATAGTGATTTGGCAAAAATGAAAGTAACGTAGAGATTAGAGGGAGGCAGGACCTTTTCGGGGCATCGGGATCGGGTGTTTTCAGCTCGGGATTTGGGGATTGATCCTTACGAAATCCGGGAATATATTTTTCGATTTTGGATGTTTGGGATATGAATTTTTTTAAATTCTGCATCTCGGGATTTCATGATTTTAGGCCCGGGATTTCAGGATCAGGACCCCTCCGACCACCCCTCAAATTAGCCTAAGTCGGTCTTAGTCATTTATACATGATTCATATCCTACCATTGGTATGTTAATAAGGCTCTAAAAAGAAAAGGCACTGATGGATTGTCCTAGAAGCATATTTTATTAGACTGATAATGGTCTATATATAAGCAGTTACATTTATTTCATGTTTGAAACGGTGCAAATTTTTAATTTGATCTGACTTTTACCAAAAATAAGCATTGTAGCAAAGGAGAGAGAAGAATAATTGTAGAACACACTTGTACAACATTCAGATAGTAGTCTTGACCAGGTAATTTCAAAGACCTTGTAAATGAAATTGAAGAGATTCTCGTCCAAATGAGTCAAATCCTCTGATGTACTATCAAGAGTTATTTGATATTTAAACTATTTCAAAACATCAAACTATCTAATCTTGTCAGCATTTTAAATTAGTTGTTAACTGTTTTTGTCAAAATTGAGGAGTTGTTAACCTGTTAACGGACACCCTATCCCCCCCCCCCCCCCCCCCATTGAATGTGTATGGGTAAAAGTACTATCGTTGGTTAGATTCTTGTCAGCTGAACTCTTTAAGTTATTTTTAGGTTATGTATACTACCCCTATTTCGGAGTAGTCTAGTCCTACAGACAGATAGTTAGTTACCTGTCAAACTAGAGAGACTCTTAGAGAAGGATAGTTTACCTAACCTAACAATGACTTCACGGTTCAACTAGCAAGCAAACTAACAATATATCACCACTAGCTACACACTCAATGCATTCTGCTGAAAAGAAATTCTGGGTTTTCCAAATGTTCTTACAATGATGTTCTCATTTACAGTCAACGCACTTAGTTGTTTCAAGTGTTCCTCAAGGAATCGTGATAACCCTGGATGTGATGACACATTCCAGAATCCTGACGGAGCAAACAGTGCCTATTTAGTATCTGATTGTTGGGCACCTCGAACTGGAAGGACTGGTCTTTTCCCTGCTACACAATGTATCAAAGTTGTAGTCGACGATGGTAAAGTATAGAGTTTATGCAGTGATGACTTAAATAAAATAATTATGTTTACACAAAATCAAAACAGGTGTTTTAAAAAAATAGCAAGAGGAAAGAACATACAGAATAAACACTCGTAGACATGAAGTCAGTAATTAAAAGCACACAATTACAAGGAGACAATAATGCCATGATAATAGGATGAAAAGACGAATGAAGAAAAGAAGGAAAACTAAAATGGGTAGACAAGCCAAAACATATTAATGACAAGAGTGCACATGTTGAAATGCTCAAATGTCTCGCCTTCTTTACTAACCATTAATACTAATAGTATGTTGATGGTTCTCAATATAAAGCTTCACTACAACTTTCAGATAAACTTAACATCGATGATCCAAGAAAAATTAGGTCAAGATCAGATAAACCAAATTTGAAATACATATTACATTACAATAATTCCATACACCAAATATGCTTGAAATATAGTTGACTTTTTGCACATCTAAGAAACAGGTGTCAACTTAACCAGGAAAACTTAACATTGATCGATGAACCATGACAATGAAGCCAAGGTTAGATGAACCCTGCTAGACAGACATGTACATCTTACCATCTTTACACTGTTAAAATATAGTTGACCTTTTGCAAATAGTATCAAATAAACAAACTTAACCATGATAATGAGGTCATGGTCATATGATATTAGCCAGACAGACATATATACACCTACAAGCATTCCATACACCAAGTATTATAGTTGACATATTGCCTACAGTATAAGAAAAACTGACCACAACAAAAAAAATTTTTTTATAACCACTAAACCATGAAAATGAGGTCAAGGTCAGATGACACCTGCCAGTTGGACATGTGCACCATACAATCATTCCATACAGCAAATATAGTAGACCTTATTGTTAAAAGTATTTGAGATATGGACTTGACCACCAAAATTAACCTTGTTTACTGATCCATGAAGTTAGGCCAAGTAAAAACTGTCTGACAGGCATGCTGACATTGCAAGGTACGCACATAAAACAAACCTAGTGATCTTACTCCTTATGAGAGAGAAGTTAACAATACTAAAAATCTGTCTTTACAATTAGTCACTGAACCATAAAAATGAGGTCCGAAATGTTTCCTAATCAGCATCTAAACCAAATCGAGAAGCCTTTTAACAAATTGCACATGCAATTGTTGCTAATCCTTTTTTAAGATATGAATGTGTTTTGGTTACTTTCAGAAGAGAATGGTAACCATGTAACAGTTCGTGACTGTGTAGTAGATAATGGTGATATGAAGTCAGAGACAGAAATTGGTCGTCTAAGTCACTGTAGTGCCATGGGGACAAGACTAGAATTTAATGATGTCAGAAGTAGTGGATGTATCGAGGTCTGTGATACAGATGCATGTAATACTGGACATACACCAGAATGTCTGTACCCAGCTCTGATAAGTCTATTGGTGATTACACAAATGGCAATGAATTTCTTGTAATCACAAAATGTACATTAGAAGACGACTCTCCCTTAGAGGGTCTTAGAAGAATCAACACAGTGTTTAGATGTTTATGACAATTTGATACCGTCGCCAAAACATATAATGATTTATATTGTTTGTGGACTGGATAGCAATAATACAATTCAATTGTTAAATGCACAAAATGGTGTAAAAAAGGATAATTTATGTGTAGACTAGTGCTATAATTTAGAATAACTAAAGCCTCAAAGATTTCACAGATATAAAAAGACTCAAACTAAATGAAATATAGATGCTAGCTTGAGATATGCACGGTAACAAAGACTTGCATTCAATCAAAATGTATGAAAGGTGTGCAATAGGTAGAAGATATCACATGAAAGAATGTTTTGGATGTGCAAGAGGTATGAAAGGTGTGATAAATTAGGCCGTTAGTTTTCTCGTTTGAATTGTTTTACATTGTCATTTCGGGGTCAAGAATGAGCCGACTATGCGGTATGGGCTTTGCTCATTGTTGAAGGTCAGTCATATGGTGACCTATAGTTGTAAATTTTTGTGTCATTTTGGTCTTTTGTTGAGGGTTGTCTCATTGGCAATCATACCACATCTTTTTTTATATATATTTCAAATGAAAAGGATGTTTTATGTGAAAATCAGTGAGACTTCAACCCTCCAAAAAACACCTAGAAAAACATGACAAATAGCAGTAAACATGCATTCTTTAACAATAGACAGGTGCACATAGAGTAGCTATATCAAATTAAAATTTGACACCAGCTTATAAAAAGTTATGAACAAATTCAACAAGGAGTACCGAAAAAGCCCAACCAACTAGTGCAATCAAAACAATCCTGTCTCCAAGAATATTAATACCATTAACAACTTGACTGATATTTTTTGCAATATCCTGGTTTAGTTGCAGGTGGGTTTTTTTGTGTGTGGTTTTAAACGCCACTTTAAGCACTACTGGCTTTTTCGTGGCGGCCAGGATGTATTGGTCAAGGAAGCAGGAGTGCCTGGACAGAACAATGAACTTAGACAAGAAAGCATCATCACTTGAACAATGGTGGCTATACTTCTGAGAAGATTTTATATAACAATGTCAGGATTCATGTTATATTTAAGTTTTTACTCGTGTTGTTGACATTTTGTATGTTTTGAAAAAAAAGTCAGTTTATTTATTTCATTAAAAAATGCTTGTCTATCCGAATATTTTATTACAAATTTTCCAATAGGATTTTAACATTAATAATATATCAATTTCCGAATGTGTTCCCAAAAATGAACACAATTTTTTGCAACTCCTTAACACTGGATCAAGTCTGCTTTAATTTGTAGTCTCCTCTGTCCATAACATTAGATAGTGTTTAGTTAGGCTCTACCCATATAAAGAACTTGCCATCAGATGACGTTTTTTGAAAGTTGTATGCAAGATTGGATGTTTACATTGCCTATACAATGATATATCCCAAACATTTTAACCTTCCCACATTCTGTATGTGCCTGTCCCCAGCCAAACCTGTACTTTTGTGGTTGTTGTTGGTAGTTTTCTGTCTCATTTGTTTTCGTCATTTTGAAGTACAAATCAGGTTGTTGGGTTTTCTCTTTTTTTAACTGTTTCACATTTTGTCACACCCAAACACTTTTTTCAGCTTACTATATAGAATAAACCCAAGCCTTTAATAGCTGAATTGATAAAGTTTTTGTTCATTGTTGAAGGCTGTTGACCTTGATGAGTTAAAGCTAGTATTGTTTCACTTGGGATAATAAATAGACAAAGGGTATGGGGTATCCATCCATGACACAAAAACAGTACATGCACAACAAAACACATAAGTAGCAAAGGAACAGTGCTTTTATCAATGTTCTTCATCTTAAATCATAGTAATAAGCTTACTACACTGGAGATTTTAAACCATTTCTGTCCCACTTGGGACAGGTATATTACACTGGAGATTTTAAACCATTTCTGTCTGACTTGGGACAGGTATATTACACTGGTGAGTTTAAACCATTTTTGTCCGACTTGGGACAGGTATATTACACTGGAGAGTTTAAACCATTTCTGTCCCACTTGGGAGGTATATTACACTGGAGATTTTAAACCATTTCTGTCCGACTTGGGACAGGTATATTACACTGGAGAGTTTAAACCATTTCTGTCCGACTTGGGACAGGTATATTACACTGGAGAGTTTAAACCATTTCTGTCCGACTTGGGACAGGTATATTACACTGGAGAGTTTAAACTAGTTTTGTCTGAATTGAAACAGGGACATCAATGACACTGGTGGTTTAAAAACACTTTAAACTGGGGAATTAAAACCAGTTTTGTCTGACTTGGGACTAGAACATTACATTGAAGGAGAGTCTAAAACCAGTTTCTTTTGACTTGAGATAGGAACATTGAACAAGGAGAGCTAAAAATCAGTATGTCTGCCTTGGTATAGGCGTTGTACATTACACTGGTGGAGTTAAAACCAGTATTGTCTGACTTGTAATAGGTAGATTACACTGCTAGAGTTAAAACTTGTCTTGTCCAATAAAGAAGAGGTATAACTAGTTCTGTCAGACTTGGGACAGGTATATAACACTGGAGAGTAAAAACTAGTTTTGTTAGATTTGGGACCGGTAACTATTTTTGTCTGACTTGTGACAGGTATATTACACTGAGGAGTTTAAACTAGTTTGTCTGACTTGGAACAGCTATATTACACTGGCGAGTTTAAACTAAAATTGTCTAACATGGAACAGGTATATTTCACTGGGGAGTGAAAAGAAGCTTTTGACTTGAGACAGTTATCTTGAGCTAGAATAGTTCAAACTAGTTTACTCAGTACATGTACTAAAATTGTTAAAAATACAATAATAATGACAATACAAACAAAGGAATATTAACATAAATAAATCATGTTTATTTGCAAATAAATAAACAAAAAATAAAAATCACCAATGTATAAACTTTTAACAGGTATAAATTAAATAAAATGCAAAATATCACAGATTTTTTCCCCCCATGTCAATGAAATATATTTTCTTCAATTTATTTCTTATAATGTATTATATAGATTTTTTGGAAATTTGAAATATGAAATCTCATCAAAGATAGAACTTAAAACAGTATTATTTTTAAATTCACTCCATTTTTTGGTATTAATTTGTGTCCATCCAAACTACTGTTGAATTACAACAATATTAGGAAGTCCATAGACCACCATATTATATTGAGAACGGTCCAACTCTGGTGAATCAATGGCTTCTTTAGCCTCCCTGTAGGAGAATTCTGATGGTTCATCTTCTGCTTCCCCTTTCGTCTGTGACTGGGCTAACTTAGCATCAGTGACCTCTTCTTTCTTGGGTCTAAGGTTTGGTGCTAGAAGATATCTGACAGTCTCTCCTGGGGTTTTGCCACCTTCCAATAGATCTGTCAACAAATTCATAGCATTATCTTGGTGTACATAGTATATCAAATAAAATTATCTTTTTCTTTCATGTTTTAACTCACACAAAGACATAAAAATTTCATTAGTTCTCTAGATTTTATTCTATTTTCTATAAAATATCTGTCTTATGCATGTTCCAGCTGCTGCTTTAATGAAAATACAAGTCTGATGTCAATATTTTCCTATTTTGATATGTTACAAAATATAAGGCCTGACCTATAGTAGTGAAATTACACAAGAGAAAAAAAGAAATTAGATATTTCTATGTAAAAACCACTAGAGAAGAATTTAGTAACAAAAAAGAAACATTGGTATACTACACTACTGTAAATTCACAAATTATTGTGTGCATTTGTTATAGTCATTTTGTCATTTGAGAATAACAGTCAATTTTAATTTTTGAGAAATTGAGAAAAATCCTGTTTAATTCATATAAAAAATTATTGCGATTATAATCGCATTTTTCGCAATAATAAAAACATTGCAATAATTTCTGAATTAACTGTACTTGATTTTAGAATCTCTTACCTTTCATCGTTAGTTTGAGTTTATTAGCATTTTCTGCTAGTGTACAATGCCATTGGTTGGTCATCAGACATTTGATTCCGGTCAAACTGGTCAACATGGCCATTTCTACTGGTTTCTCTAGGTTCAGGATACTGGAACTACAATAACAATCACATTTGTCAGAAAACTTTTAATATAATATTCCAAATCTTTGTTCATCTCTACTGAATGAGTCACAACTGACCATCATCATCTATGCTATAAATAGCTTTCCCTTGTCATCATACAGGCAGTAAATTATAGTCAACACTTCCTTAGTGACCAGATGCCTAAATATAAAACCAAGTTGAGATGCAAACATTTTAAATCAGATTTTTTGCAGAAAGGGGGAAAAGGGGGGGATGGCTGATTGACATAACTAGAGGCTCTCAAGAGCCTGTGTCGCTCACCTGTTAATGTGTTTACTGATGTCGGCCATCTTCGTTGGTAGGTGGGGTCATTAGACACTTTTTTTTTAAATAGATACCCTAGTATTATGATTGTGGCCAAGTTTGGTTAAATTTGGCCAAGTCGTTTTAGAAAAGATTTTTATACAAGTTACAAAAATGACGAAAAGTTGTTCAATATTGACTATAAAGGGCAATAACTCCTTAAGGGGTCCTCTAACAATTTTGATCATGCTGACTTATTTGTAGATCTTACTTTGCTGAACATTATTGCTGTTTACAGTTTATCTCTATCTATAATAGTATTCAAGATAATAACCAAAAACTGTAAAATTTCCTTAAAATCACCAATTTTAGGGCAGCAACCCAACAACAGGTTGTCCGATTCAACTCAAAATTTGTGAGGGGATATGTCTTATTCTGATGGACATTTAAATCTTGAAAGATTTGCCCTAAATGTCTTAGTTTCAAAGATATAAAGCAAAAACTGCATTTTACCACTATGTTCTAATTTTAGCCATGTCGGCCATTTTGTTTGGCAGGCTGGGTCATCGGACACATTTTTTAAACTATAAACCACAATGATAATTGTGGCCAAGTTTGGTTAAATTTGGCAAAGTATTTTTGGAGAAGAAGATTTTTAGAAAAGTTACAAAAAATGACGAAAAGTTGTTAAAAATTGACTATAAAGGGCAATTACTCCTTAAGGG
Source organism: Mytilus galloprovincialis (assembly GCF_965363235.1). Classification (NCBI taxonomy): domain Eukaryota; kingdom Metazoa; phylum Mollusca; class Bivalvia; order Mytilida; family Mytilidae; genus Mytilus; species Mytilus galloprovincialis. The sequence goes on from NC_134841.1 coordinate 21,808,703, forward strand.
GTCAACTGACAATTTTGGTCTTGTTGACTTATTTGTAGGTCTTACTTTGCTGAACATTATTGCTGTTTACAGTTTATCTCTATCTATAATAGTATTCAAGATAATAACCAAAAACTGCAAAATTTCCTTAAAATAACCATTTCACAGGCAGCAACCCAACAACAGGTTGTCCTATTCGTCTGAAAATTTCAAGGCAGATAGATCTTGACCTGATCAACCATTTTACCCCATGTCAGATTTGCTCTAAATGCTTTGGTTTTTGAGTTATAAGCCAAAAACTGCATTTTACCCCTATGTTCTATTTTTAGCCATGGCGGCCATCTTGGTTGGTTTGACGGTCACGCCACACATTTTTTAAACTAGATACCCCAAGGATGATTGTGGCCAAGTTTGGTAGAATTTGGCCCAGTAGTTTCAGAGGAGAAGATTTTTGTAAAAGTTTACGGACGACGGACGACGGACGCCAAGTGATGAGAAAAGCTCACTTGACCTTTCAGGTCAGGTGAGCTAAAAAGGGGTGGGGTCCAGTCATGATTCAGTGATTCCCTATATAATCTATCAAATTTTTCCCATGAAAGGGGGGACTGGCCCCCTGGATCTGTCTATGGAAGTAAATTGAGACAAAAGATTTACAAACATTGGAATTGGAATACTCAGCTTAGTTAATATTTTATCTAAGAAAAATCTCCAATCTTTCATTTATCTATCATTTATAAGTGTTTGTCTTCTGTCTTCAAATTTGAGGAAATATAATATAACTTACAAATAAGAGTCTGTATATAGTATTATTTACTAATGAAGAACGTTCAGTGACCTTGCAATATATTTGTGTTTTCACAAGCTATTGTTTGTTTTTATGTTGAGTTGCTGTCTCAGTATTGAATACTTCATATAACATTTTTTAGTATGTTTATAGACAAAATATTTTAAATTGCCATTTAGTATATTCTAACCTTTCTTTTAACAAATTAAGAACAATGGATTAAAATGTTATTTCTTACAAAAGTTACATCTTGTAGGTAAAAATTAGATCTCACCTTTTCAGAACATCCAGTTTAGATTGTCTGGTAAAACTTTTACTTGTCTGTGCCATGTCCAACAGATACACAATACTACACTCTGTCAATAAAAAATGTTTGTATGCTTGACTTATTAACTTAATGAATGGTTGTGACTGATTGGTGACTCCTGGAAGTCCCATGGCAAATATTACATGCTTATACCAATGAATAACAAATAAAACTGAATTAATATAAACATAAATTTACCTTGCTTCATACTAGATCAATTTCCCAAAGTTGTCACAAGGACCAAAAATATAACAGCCTGAATTAACAAATTATTCTTACATAAAGCAAACCAAACGCTGAAAGCTGAGAATAGAAGCAGCAAATATGTCTTTTAAAGTCTGATTTTATTCAATATGATAATGACCTCCTGCAATTAATGAAAGTAGTTATCATAGAATTACTCAGGCAGTTTCCATGCAGAACATGACTCCAAGCAGATGGTGTGAAAAAAGCAATCATTTGACCAATAAAATAATAACATATTCTTGAATTCATAGATCCTCAAGATATGTTAATTTTATTTTCCAAAAAAGAGTGATTAATAAAGTTTAGCCAATTAAGTTCAAAGTTTATTATCCTGTTTAGGAGCATTATTTGCAATACGATCAGTCCTGAGAAGGAATTTCCTGGAGTGTCATATCAAAATATCTATTGCATGTTAATTTCCAAGACATTTTAAGAATGTTGCCTCCTGTACATGCACACATTTTTTTTCTGATAAAGAAATGCTTACAGTTGTATGTATATTTACCTGGAATATTTAAAGCTGTGAGTTTTTCTGGAGGTATATATTTTATAAACTTCTCCATACCATAGAAAACAAATGATGAATTTTCTGCTAGATATATCTCCCATTCACCAACACTGAAAGTATAAAAGTTTATACAGTTACATTAATTTGTTTTACAGTAGCCATTATAACGTTCATCTCTAAGTCAACCACATCCTTCTGATTAAAAACTAGGATATGAAAATATTCGATGTCTAACTTAACATTTATATAATTAACCAAGGGGCAAGTTTTTTTTTTCATAGCCTTTCTAAATCTTCATATACCTTACTCATCTTTTTTTTTCATAGCCTTTCTAAATCTTCATATAGCATACCTTACTCATCCTCCTGGTAAAAACTCCAAGGAGTATGGAAATCACAAATATCTACCCTGTTATTTATAGACTATACTGTGGATTATTATTATTAAAATTCATTGGATACATATTTTTTGTCAATTTCATTTGCACAGGGGTACTACTAATTATACAATTTTAACAAGTTACAAATTTTCTATTAGAATCTATGCATTAATTTTTTCACCATGAAATAAAATATTTACTTAAAAGCAAGTTTACCTTAATTTATAAAGTTGAAACAAAATAATCCACATTTCCTACTTAAAACTTCAAATAACATATGTATGAAAAATGTCATATTCCAAGCCTTCTCCACCCTTAAAATAGCATAAGCATACATAGGAGCATGCCCCCCTCCTCTACCTTAACCAGCCTTGAGATAGCATTTACTTTGATCATGGCCATCTCTGATACTTACCCTACCTTTCTTAGGGGCATGGTCATCTACCCCAATAATACTTCAATTAAGACAATGTACTTAGGGAATGGTAATTTATACCTAAATAAATACAACATATACCCTACATAAAATAAACCTAAGTGTCTACCTTCATTCAGACCAGCATAGCTATCTCACCTGCCTAAGCCACATTTCAAATAACATAAAATTAACTGTTAACACAGAGGTATGTCTGGCTTTTTTATAATTACGATAATGCAAATGTTGAAATTAAAATATCAACACTATAACATGTAAGTTTTGCAAATATTCAAAGTCAGTGAACCATGACTGAAGGTACATGACTAAACAATCTCCATGGAAATGAGATGTGCCAATGCTTATACAACTGCTTACCAAATACCATTGACTTATCATAAGTATAGTTCTCTTTAAACAAACATAAACACAAACTAATACATGTAAACTAAGCAAAATTTCAAAGTCAATAAACCATAAATGAGGGTCTTGGTCAAATAATCTCCATGGAAATGAGATGTGCCAATGATAATAAACTGCATTCCAAATATCATTGACCTACCACTAGTGGTTCCCCATAAACAAATCTTACCACAAACTAATAATAAAACTTAAGCATAAGTTTCACAGTAAATTGACCATGACTGAGGGGGCTGGGCCAAATAATCTCCATGGAAATGAGATATGCCAATGATTATACAACTGCATACCAAATATCATTTACTTATCACTAATGGTTCCCAATAAACTGACCTAATCACAAACTAATACATGAAAACTGAGCAAAAGTTTCAAAGTTAATAGACCATGACTGATGGGGTGGGGCCAAATAATTTCCATGGAAATGAGATATGCCAATGCTTACACAACTGCATACCAATTATCATTAACTAACCACTAGTGGTTAACTCCATAAACTGACCTAATCACAAACTTATACATGAAAACTAAGCAAAGTTTCAAAGTCAATAGACCATATCTGAGGGGGTGGGGCCAAATAATCTCCATGGTAATGAGTTGTGCAAATACTTATACAACTGCATACCAAATATCTTTGACTTATCACTAGTGGTTCACCATGAAGTATACCTAATCACAAACTAATACATTGATGACACCGCCGGAAACAGCAGACCTGTCTGGCTTTTTGACTCTTGTCAAGCGAGATAACTAGGGGCAAGATCTTTCAAATAAACACCAAGCATTGAAGCTGGTAATTGTCCCCCTTTACTTACTCTACCTTTCAGATATCTTACCTTGGGGCATGATCATCACCCATAACACCAAGCCATCTAGCTGTAAATTGTTGATCATATTCTTCTAACACTGTTTGGAATACTTCAACTGGTTTATTTTCCTCTGTTGGAAATAAAGTTATAAAATTTAATATTCCCGTTTTAAAAAATGTTTTGACGGAATATCATTTACAACAGAAATTCATTAATTGTGTGTAAATTTTAAGAAAATTTTAAAGATATATCTTTTACGTGAAGCTTTACCAAGATTTAAAATTAGTAACTGTAGCACCATATATTAATGCTGGTACTTTATACACTTTTAGTTCTACTATTTATCATTCAACAGTAGGTCAATAGTGGGTAGATTTGGACATACTATTTTATGGGTTTGAGGACCAGTTGCTATCACTTATGAATCTATCCACCAAATGAATGTTATTTTAGGAAGTTTTTAAGTTTTTTTCTTTCACAATATAATGAATACTTATCAAACTTGTCACAAAAAAATATCAAAATAACTTTCAAAATTAAAAATATAATACCATAACAGTTTAAGTTTAAAATAAACATACCTGTTTCAGCACTATCTAAATGTGTATCAACAAAATCTTATCGTCAGTTAAGGTTTATTTCAAACTATCAAAATAACAATGGCCTGGTCCATATAGAAAGCAAAACCTGAATCACACTTAAATTATTCAAATTTTTACATTTGTGATAGTTATATTTTTTACAGAACTACTTGCATTGTTGAACAGACTTTTCATTTTTTACAAACCAAACAAAACAATAAAAAAGTCAAATTCAAAGGTGTGATATGGGTCTTTTCGAGTGCAGTTTTCAATATTGGCCTCAAGTGCAAATATCTGTAACCAACCTTGACTGTCAGCTATTATTGGCCATGCAAAAACGTACATATAAGTATTAAATGTGTGATATAAAAGGATACATCTAAAATTATGAGTATCAACTGCATGACACCAACTTGGTACATCTCTACTAAGAGGAATCTGAAACAGAAAAACAGAAAAATGTTGAATATAAACAAACATACAGCTAATTGGAGTACTAAGTTCTGACCTTGATTTTTTTTCTGCAGATTTGTTTTTACTTTAATTACAGATAATTGTTATGCATTAGAAGTCAATTAAAATTAAGATAGTTTGTAAATATACAAAAAACAGTAAACACTTGGTTATATAGCAGTTTTTAGTGAGGTAAGTGTTAGTTAGACTTTAGTTTTCTGTGTTGTGTCTTGTGTACTATTATTTGTCTGTTTGTATTTTTCTTTCTTAGTCATGGCGTTGTAAGTTTATTTTTGATGTATGTGTTTGAATGTCCCTTTGTTATCTTTCTTTCCTCTTTTACCTGTATGTATAGAAAAACCAACAAAACTTTTAAATGATTCCAATAAAAACAGTAAAATCCTTTTAGAACTTACAATTTTGGCCGTTCTCTTACTGGCATCTCTCATACCAGGAATCCTAGATAGTGGATTCTCAGCAGTCTTTGAAGATTTGGGTTTCTTCTTATCACCCCCTGCTGAGTCCTCTGAAATAGTGAAATATTTCTCATTACTTCAAGATTAGTTTTTCTGAATTTTGTTTAAATGCAATCATGTCATTGCCAACACCTAGGGGAGTGAAATTACAGGTTATTTTTTAAATATGAAGTTGTCAACTTTTTTTTTCTATTAAGATTTAAACACTTGACGACAAATCATTAAATTCATTTCTTAAAAATCTTTATAAATAAATTTTACACAAAAAAGACCTGACATATATTTTTTTTTAATGCCCAAAAATATAAGAAAAATTGATCTGAAAGCTAAAACAAATTCCATTCTATTTATGGATGAGAAATATGATACCTATAATGATTGTGTAGCAATATCAATGACATAAACAGCATGCAGGGAACAATTGTGGTCAGTGTAATTATTTCAATGTGCAATAAATAATGTACACATTCAATTTGTAAAGTATGTACTTATGTTTTAAAGCATATGTATTGATTTTTCAATCCAGAATAACAATATATATAGGCTCCTGTAAAACATATATTCATTATCAATAACAATATAATAAAATAAAACAAGATTTTGTTTTGGGGGATTGCTGTTCTGTAGACACATGATTGATTGATTGATTGCTGGACGCTTGACACATGAAGATTTAAATTCTAAAGAAAAGGGAGAAAAAGAGAAAATAAGAATTTAAATATCAACAGCAAGTGTAAAAGAAAAATAATAACAAGGCCACTGTTTAAGAAAAGTTTATACTAATTTTTCTTATCAAAACTATTTTTTAAATTACTGACAAGAGGTTGTTTTGCAACTTACAAATTTGCAAAAAAGCATTGATGTATTCTAGTTGAGTTTCTATTCATAAGAATTGAGCGACCTTCAACCTTTTTTTATGTCCCTTCAAAGGAAAGGAGGGATTACAGAGTATAGAAGATTATTTCAAGGATGAATCAGAAAAAAATGAACCTTTTAAACACTGAAGAAGGACTAATCAGAAAGTAATCTGAATGAGAGCAGCCTTTGATTGATTGAGCTGCATTTTTCTCATCCTGCATCTGATACCAAAGATACCAGTTGTATTCCCATTTTAACCTTGACTTTAACGAGGGGGGAAATACACTTATACTAGAAGAAAAGTGTGTGTAACATTACAAAAAGCCGAACAAATTTTGGAAATAGCCGTAAGAACAAAACAGAACAGAACAGAAAAGAATTGTGACTGTAATCATAGACAGATAAACCCAATGAATAACATATAAGGAAGTAAAAGTAGTCAAATAAAAATTCAAACAAGTATCAAAAAATAATTTTAACAAAATATTTGGAATCTATGATATTTGACCTTTCTCTGTAACAAATTTTAACAATAACACTGAAATTAATCAAATATGTTTGCTAACAGGGTGTTATTGCTAACGGTGTGTTCTGGCTGATGACAAAAAAAGACAATCAGAACAAAAGTTTTTATTATACAAGTCATTTTTCACTTTTTTTTTATTGTAAAATTGTTAAAGTTAAGGTCAAATATGAAACTTTTACATAACAAAACAGGCTGAAATTATATTTTACATGGAAAAATTGGACAGACTGTACATTTTGCACACAATATTTTGACGAACTTAAACAATGTCAAACATCAGAGATACAACAATCCGTTTTTTGTGCATTCATACTAACGCCTTAACATTTGCCCTAAAACAGATCTTGTAGATGATTGTTTTTGTAGAATTGACATTCTCCCATTTAAAACAGACTTTGTCGATGGTTGTTTTTGTAGAATTGACACTCGTCCACTCATGACAGAACTCCTGGATTGTTGTTTTATGAATGATGCCTGTTTATTCAGCGGTTTTGGCATACCTCTGCCCATCACTGACACTTTTCCATGTTGTTGTAGTAAACCAAGTTCTGTATTTTAAAACTGATGGTATTACCTTCAGAACTATTAAATTTGCTACACTTTTAATTGTCATTCTTCTTTGGAACCTTATATTTTCCATACTTCTTTTAATTAGTTTTTTTCTTTTTCTCCATACTTACATTGATCTATTCAACAACTTGTATTTGCTTTTATCCTTTTTATTTAAAATTGCATTTCATTACAAGATATTCATTTTGTTTGTCTAAGTAGTAATTTCATTAAGTTTGTTTTCTTAAAAAAAATATTATTATAAAAAAATATATTAATATATAAAACTCATGCATCTTGTAAAAGGCTAGTCCATTAAAATGAGGGTTGGGACAGTAGGTAGGGAATTCAAAGTCCAACCAATCCCCCACCCATCACGATCATTACATTCTTTAAGTTATTTTGCAATCATCAAAAAATACCAAAGATGATTGGATGGTGACTAATTACCAATGTCCAAATACTAAACATCCCTTCCTACCTTACCACATTCATTTTAATAGAATAGACCTAAGAATAAAAAAAAAACTTCATAAAAAATAGGAAGAAAAATGTTTTGGTTGCACACATACTTGGACGATTAGTTTTCATCTGACTGGCCCTGGAGCTTGACCCTGTTTTAGTTATAGTACAGCAAGTTAGTTATGACTGTTATTTGAATTCACTAGCTGGACCTTACAGGGATTGTGAACTCTTCAACTCAATGCATTAGCTGATCATTATCAAACAATCACAATTTTTAGTTAAAAACAAGGTTGTACCATTACCATAATAACTATATTCTAATTAAGGGACATGATTGTTTATGTTAGACAGTATCTGACTGCATACATTGGATCAACCTTTCTTTGTTGATATATATACTTACAATGTGAAAAATTAAATGTTTGATGAAAATGATGCATAAAATATAGAATTCAATACATTAATTCAATTTGAATATATTTTAATAACCTGTTAGTTGAAAAATAAAAAAACAAATTGAGAAAACTAACAAACACTAAAAATACAGAGTAAAAACTAATTCTATAAATTCTGGAATCAAAAGGGTAAACACCCTACAATAAAACTGGAGTTTTAGTGACTAAAGAAAACTATGTTAGAGTGGAAAATTGCAACCTACCCTCATTTCCTGTTAACAAAAATATCTTTATCAAATATGGTCAATGTGTGGGTTTTTTTCACAAATTTATTTGCTGACTGTATTAACCCACTCCCCGTTCTATGATAATTTGTTTATTCTCGCTTTTTGTATTTCGTTAAACGTAATTTATTGATTCATTTGAATCATATTTCATAAAAAAATAATAAAACACAAACTTTCGAATAATTGCCAAATTGCTATTCTAAGAAGTAAATAGTGGTAGTTTACAACTGTGTTTGAATAAATGCATTTATAGTAAATGATAATAACTCAAAATAACACACCATATTTAACGAGCTTTGTGTATTTCCATTAATGATACTTTTATGTGTATGTGTAAGTTAGTGTGTGACATGCTTTCAAAATTTCCCATATCAAAGTGAGATGTTATTTGTGAATTAAGTGTCTACATGGACATTTTTGTTAATTAGAATAATCCATATGCTGTGAAAACTTATTGTAAATATGGAAATTTTTGTGTAATGGTAATTTTTCACTAATTAAAAGAGCATGTATATATACGGTATCCTAAAGTAACGTAAAGGTTAAACTTTTCAACAAATTTGTGTCACCTTTTTTTCTTCAAACAATCAGTAGACAAAAGTAGATGAGAACAGCTGATTTTTATATCAGTATTCATTTTATTTCACTTGAAAAAATCAAGTTGCGTTTTGTTTTGGTAACAACTACATTAACATAGTACTGCTCAAGTTTAATCCATAATCTTTGTATTTCATTATTTACCACATGCATATATTTGATATATGTTGCTTTTACTTCAAAATCATTGCATGGATATATTTCAGATATCTTTCATTAAAACATGTAAGGTACCAACAGAAAGTAGTTTTGTGATAAAGGAACCACAAATAGAAGCAATTAAGAATTTTGAGTTTGAATTTCAACTGAGTGAAGGTTTGATACAACCCTCCTAAGCAGAGGTTTAAAAAGTAAAATTACAAAAATATCGAACACTGAGGAAAACTCTAAACAGAAAGTCCCAAAACAAATGGCATATCAAAAGCTCAAACAAACACATCAAATGAATGGATAACAACTGTCATTGTCCTGACTTAAATATAATTTCCGCAGGTACCTAATATGTTTTGAATGTAGTTGCTGTATATATGCATTTTCTACTTTGTAAGACACTGAATGTTAAATCAGTCATTTATTTTCAGTATAAATTACCTTGTGCACCTTCCTCTTTGAAACCTCTGTGGTTGAACATTTGTAATGAGAAATCTCGTGAAATAGAAATAATGTTATCTAACTGCAGAAACTGCAGTGCCTCTAGTGGCATTTGCATCAGCATTGGGTCAGCCAGCAATATTACACACTCGCTACTGGGTGGAGGCTCTAGGGATGCTTTCTGGTTAGGGTTGCTGGCAGGAGTCAATGCTTCAGGGCTGAAAATATCCAATTATTTCATTGTTATAAACAGTAGGTAGCTAGGAGCTTTATAGCAACATCACAGGCAGGAATATAAACTCATTAAAGGATAAAAAAATGTGCAAATCAAAGTTAAACTAAAACACATAACAATCAAATGTTGCAAATGACCCTTCAACCATGTGAGCAATCATTCTTGAGATTTTAACACAAAAATCAATCTTTGAATGTGATTTGTAAATAATTTGTGCATATAAAAGGAATATTGAAAACATTATGTCCCTGAATCCAACAAAAACTATTCTAAAGGACTTGCCGACGAACAGTACTGGCACTCATCATCTGTCTGAGATGGAAATAATAAATAAATATTAAATATAGAATAAAATATGGATAATCAACATAGAAGTTGCTAACGTTGATGTAATTTGGTGGAAAGTTGTCTATTTTCCAATCATAGACCACCTCTAAGGCTTTATTTCATTTTTTTTTCTAAACTTAGCTTTATAAAGAGTGACTTAATGATGATAAAATTTTCTACAAAGACTTCTTAAATTCTTAAGAAGAGTTTCTAGATAAATTGTCCTTTTTGATTTATTCATTTTCTTTGGGTATGAGTTGTTTAATTTCACTGTAACTTGAAGCTACATACTATCAAAAAGCAAAACAAAAGGCTGTCAAAATCACAAGCAGCATTTTGTTTACTATACAATTGTTACAGCAATGGCCAAAAGTCCAGAACAGCAAAGGTGTAAATTTTGGAAAACAAACATGACATGAGAAACATCATATCAAAATATGAAAAGAATAAGTTGAATGGTTCACCAGTTATCAGAACCTATCCACATCAAAAACATTTTTCCAACAGACAATGATGACAACTTGATAATGGAAAAATGTGAAAATTGTAAACATTGAAGTTGACCTTCTTATTTAATAACGAAAAACAACATACCAAACTAAGGGGACATAGAGCCAAATGTAGGCCTGTCTGTCAAGGGGACATAGAGCCAAATGTAGGCCTGTCTGTCATACTAATGTATAGTATGCAATAAAAGGCCCCAGCATAAACTTACCAGTATGTCAAAAAAAGTATTGTTTTGTTTTTGTTGCTTCAATCTAACTGTGACCTTGTTAATTTAACCTCAGTATCCATGGTTGGTTGAGTTTGTTTAGTTCCACCTTATTTATTAGTGGCTATATATTGTATTCCTTTACCCTCTCTATTTAACTGTGCTGTTATTTATATACTTAAACCTTACCTAAGAGTGCCTGTAAGCTGTGCTGTGATTGGTTTAAGATAAGCCTCCATGTCATTCAGTAATTCCTTGAATTCTTCCTGTAACCTTGCTTCTTCTTCAGCATCATCTTCATCATAAATAGGTTCCTGAATAAAAAAGAAAAAAAATGTTTTGCTGTCCTGTTGTTTGAATAAGATAAACTGTTATTGATTTTTAATTCATGACAGGAGTAAAACAAAAAACATGTCAAATAGAGAAAATCCAATGACCTAAACATAATTTTTAAAAAATTTTTTTGCTGTTTAACTGATTGCAAGTTAGCATGTAATTTTACCCTTGTACTTTTCTTTAGGCTTGCATCCAAGTTTTGTAAATTTTCTGTTTAACTAATATGTATGTGATTATACCCTTGTACTTTTCTTTAAGCTCTCATCCAAGTTTTCTAACATTTTCTGTCTCATCATGGCCTGAGCTCTCTGATATTCTTGTTTCAGCAGAAGTTGTTGTACACTCTGTTTGTGATCAGCAAACTTTGTAAGCAGTTCATCTAACAGCTGAGGACTTGTTTCTACACCATATACTTTAGATCTACTTGGAACTGTAAAGAAAACAATAATACAATAACAAATCCTAGAATTCAAATGTGAAAAAATATCTTTGAAGCAATTTTCTTTACAATGATACGCAGAGTATTAATATTAAATTAGAGGTTGTTTGTGCCTTATGACTTTAGATCACCATTAAGTTTCCCCCTTTTTTAACACCTTACAACTAACCTGGAGTTGTTTGAGCCTTTGGATTTTTACCACCAGCTGGCTGAGCCTTTGGTTTATCCAATAAAGCACCATACAAATAGGACCTGAAATGCAAAACAAAAAATGATAACAACCAAAATCTATTTTTCTGCATATATTTTAATTTGAAGTTGTCTTTTCAAACTTATGCTTTTGAAAAGGTAGAGCATTAATTAAGATTTATTAAGAAGGGATGCATTTTATTGATGTTCTTCATCAAAAGCACAGAAAGGCCTTCAACACCAAGCAAAATGTCACACCTCACTGCAATTCAAGCTCCCTGATACTGTAAACAAGATAACTCTAGCTCCCTAAAAGATACTGTAAACAAGATAACTCTAGCTCCCTAAAAGATACTGTAAACAAGATAACTCTAGCTCCCTAAAAGATACTGTAAACAAGATAACTCTAGCTCCCTAAAAGATACTGTAAACAAGATAACTCTAGCTCCCTTAAAGATACTGTAAACACACCTCACTGCAATTCAAGATAACTCTAGCTCCCTAAAAGATACTGTAAACACACCTCACTGCAATTCAAGATAACTCTAGCTCCCTAAAAGATACTGTAAACACACCTCACTGCAATTCAAGATAACTCTAGCTCCCTAAAAGACACTGTAAACAAGATAACTCTAGCTCCCTAAAAGATACTGTAAACACACCTCACTGCAATTCAAGATAACTCTAGCTCCCTAAAAGATACTGTAAACACACCTCACTGCAATTCAAGATAACTCTAGCTCCCTAAAAGACACTGTAAACAAGATAACTCTAGCTCCCTAAAAGATACTGTAAACACACCTCACTGCAATTCAAGATAACTCTAGCTCCCTAAAAGATACTGTAGACACACCTCACTGCAATTCAAGATAACTCTAGCTCCTTAAAAGATACTGTAGACACACCTCACTGCAATTCAAGATAACTCTAGCTCCCTAAAAGATACTGTAAACACACCTCACTGCAATTCAAGATAACTCTAGCTCCCTAAAAGACACTGTAAACAAGATAACTCTAGCTCCCTAAAAGATACTGTAAACACACCTCACTGCAATTCAAGATAACTCTAGCTCCCTAAAAGATACTGTAAACACACCTCACTGCAATTCAAGATAACTCTAGCTCCCTAAAAGACACTGTAAACAAGATAACTCTAGCTCCCTAAAAGATACTGTAAACACACCTCACTGCAATTCAAGATAACTCTAGCTCCCTAAAAGATACTGTAGACACACCTCACTGCAATTCAAGATAACTCTAGCTCCTTAAAAGATACTGTAGACACACCTCACTGCAATTCAAGATAACTCTAGCTCCCTAAAAGATACTGTAAACACACCTCACTGCAATTCAAGATAACTCTAGCTCCCTAAAAGATACTGTAAACAAGATAACTCTAGCTCCCTAAAAGATACTGTAGACAAGATAACTCTAGCTCCCTAAAAGATACTGTAAACAAGATAACTTTAGCTCCCTAAAAGATCCTGTAAACAAGATAACTCTAGCTCCCTAAAAGATACTGTAAACAAGATAACTCTAGCTTCCTAAAAGATACTGTAAACAAGATAACTCTAGCTCTCTAAAAGATACTGTAAACAAGATAACTCTAGCTCCCTAAAAGATACTGTAAACAAGATAACTCTAGCTCCCTAAAAGATACTGTAAACAAGATAACTCTAGCTTCCTAAAAGATACTGTAAACAAGATAACTCTAGCTCCCTAAAAGATACTGTAAACAAGATAACTCTAGCTCTCTAAAAGATACTGTAAACAAGATAACTCTAGCTCCCTAAAAGATACTGTAAACAAATTATTTTGACAGAAATTATTTTTTGTTATTGTCTTATTTTGCTGGTGAATTATAGCAATACAAGAGAAGATCCTCGTCTGACAACCTCATGACAATTTATATTCTAGTTATTTTTCTTTATTCATGTTAGTTGTTCAATGAGTTAGTTAACAGTAAATGTATCTTACCTATCTGGACTGTGTTGAAGTATAATGAAATTAAAGTTGGCTGGAAATTCTTTTAGTATATCTAAATGATTGGGTTGAATTACCAATCTCTTCCATGCCTGAAAGTGAACACATAAATTTGATTAAAAAATCTCTATTGCATCTTTTAAAACAGTGCATTATTTAATAATTAACTGTATTTGTTTCATGGTTTATTTGAAGTTCAGACTTACTAATATCTTGCTTTCTTTCAAAATTTACAGAAGTTTCTTAGTCTTCTTTTTTTCCAATTAAAGAAACTGCATACTTTATTCTATAAAAATGCTTCAAATTTTAGTTCCTGAAGTCAATTTAATGATTTATGTCTTAAAAGTGTTTGGTTCAATAAATCTTAAGATTTTTTTTAGCCTTGTTCATCATTGACAGAATCCTAATAATCTCACAAGAAGAAGATTGTATGTAGATCTGTAGTTTTCTTGTTTATTTTTATTGTAAGATTGTCCTTGATTTGCTGTTATTGTCATTTTACCCAAATCTCTTTTCATTCATAAGAATAGAATCTAGTCTTTTTGGTTTTTTTATACAATTTCCAAAATATTCCATTTCAATTTTGGTCTTTTCCCCCATGATACATACCTGCCAGTTCTCATCTAGTGACTTCTGTACTGTTGACATCAGAGAGCCACATGATAGATTGGCTGTCAGATCACCATCTATTAGATGTTCTCTCTGGTGAAGTAAAGCAGCTAACTTAGATGTTCTTGGATCAACCTGGGCTTTACTGAGTAAGGTCTTCAATGTCTGGGAAGCTGAGCAACTCTGTAATAAACAGTATGGATTATAACACCATAGAACCATGACACTTTCCTGTTATTGCTGATTTCAGAGTAAAAGTGGTTGACTTCCAAAAAATAAGTCCATTTATTAGTAAAATAAGCAAAAAACATGATTTTTTTTTCATATGCCAGTTCTTGAATGGTTCTGTCTAACTTTATAACATGTTAAGCAGAATGGTGCAAATAGCCTCTAAATTATTCATAGGAAATTTTCACCAACAACAAACCCTTTCATAAATATCAAACTTTTTATTGATCAAATTTAATGTGTGACCTTTTTTTCTTTTTCTTACTTGGAACAGAGCTAAGAATTGACTGGCTGATTGTGGGTCATATTGTCCATAACAGTCCACCAACTCAAGGGATGTGGTACCAGCAATGTCCTGAAATAGATAAATGTCAAGATAATTAGTCATTTTATTATCAAGTCTACCAAATCCAGGTACTGTTATTTGGTTGCAGCAGTTTCCTGAATATAAGTAAAACCCATCAGATGGGGATAAAGTTACACATAAAGTTCATTTCTCTTCAGTAATAACAGCAATTTAATACACCTCTTTGATACTGTATACTTGCACTCCTAAAACTCACCAGAAAAGAAACTTTACACTGAACAATGCAATTACTTATGTATTTTAGCATGAGCAAAATATTACGGTATCAAAAAATTCTTGTAACGGAGATATCAATATGCTTATACAATAGATTTTTTAATATCAATGGTTCATTGTAACTTCTTCTTTATATTATGAAAATGATATGTGTCCGAAGGTCACCGTGCCCTGCTAGCAATATCTCAATTCCCTTTTCCATCAAAATCTAGGTAAAAACTGTAATTTGGCATACATGTAAAAAATATTGATTTATTATGAACAAGTATTAATGTTTCATGTTGATATGACCTCAACTTCCTGAAACCATAACTTTAATCAAAAAAAATTACTGACAGATGAATAGAGGCATGAACTGGAAGCATAATGAGTACAAAAAACTATGATAGAGGAGCATGGCCATACAAGTAACTACAATACATTAATTCTTATGTAAAACAATACCAAAAATCAGTTGTTTATTGCAATGCCTTCTGCATCTCATAAACATATTAAAATTAAAAAACTTCCAAAGTTGTTGAATAATGGGTTTATATAAGATAATGTCCCTTCCCCATTTATCTACTACATGACTTTGATACACAAACTTTAATACACCATTATGACTTTGATACACAAACTTTAATACACCGTTATGACCTTGATACACAAACTTTAATACACCATTATGACCTTGATACACATACTTTAATACACCATTATGACTTTGATACACAAACTTTAATACTCATTATGACCTTGATACACAAACTTTAATACACCATTATGACCTTGATACTTACCACAAAGCCTTTCTGTAATGACAAATTTAGAGCTTGAACCAAACATTCTGAAGCTTGGAGCAAGTAATGTCTGCTCACTTCATCCTGATCCTGTAAAAAGGAAAAGACTTGTGTTGTAAGGTTGTTGTCTTTTAATGTTTACTTTTTATTTTTATTTATGTCTCTCTTTTCTTCCATACATTAGTTCTCGATTATCTCTCTGATTATGATGCAGAAGTTTTGCTTATAAAAGCCAATTCCTATATAATTTATCCCTTTTTTCTTCTAAAATCTGGTTATCATAAAAATTAATTCAGTTACATGTACTGATATATTTTTGTTCAACTTTTATTTTTTCTATTTCCTAACATGAATAGTAATTGAATACAGTTCTTATTTATGACCATCTGTGACGAAATAAAACTCGACAAAGACATAAATATTAATCCTCCTATATAAACTTTATTCTATGTTATATCTGATTTATGTTAGAGACGATCTTTTGTTTTCTTTTTGTGTACTTACTTTCATATCCTTTATCTGTTTAGAATATCTGATGTAATTTTTAGATGCCATATCGACCTCAGCCTTTTCTTCTTTCTCCTCCTCTTCTACAGAATCTGCAACCTTTTCTAGTTCCTAAAAATTATATAAATGTTATAAGCTCAATAAAATTATAAATAGACGTTGGTTTTCCCGTTTGAATGGTTTTACACTAGTAATTTTTGGGACCTTTCACAGTTTTCTGTATGGTGTGACCTGTAGTTAAAATAACTTCTACATTATTTGTTCCCTGGTGGGCAGTTATTGCATTGGAAATCATACCAAATCTTCTTATTCCTATATCAAAATTAAAAAAGTGTTTTCTAATTTGAAATGGTACACCATAATATCATGTTATAATAAATACATTTCATGCATTTCTAAGAAACCTCTCATGCTTTCCTTTGTGCTGTAAAAAATAGTTATTTGAAAAACCCTACATCTCTTAGAATATATTTATTGTGCAAAAACACTCTGTCCTGTATTAAGTTCTTTGCGCCTAGGATATTAAAACAACTTTTTTCAGAGACCATTTACTGTGAAATATTTTAATTCGTGGGTATCAATTTTCGTGGTTTGAGCAATATTTACATGTTCGTGGATTTTATAGTTTTCTAAAAAAAAAAATGAAAAATTGAAGTCATTAGAAACGAAGGTTACAAATTGTTTGGATAAAAGGAAATTGCTAAGTAAACTTTGACCCGTGTAAACGTGTAAATCATAATGATCACACTAATTAACCGGAGATAGAGTGATAAACAGATTAAAGACCATCAACGCTGTTAAGTAGACATATACATGTCACCTAAAGAAAACAGTTATATAGACAATGCTATTAACGTATCTTGAATTGTAAAAATAAGTCTTATCAAAAGTAAGCCCAGCATAAAATTATTATTCCCCATACCTACAAGAATTATGAGGTTATAAAATGAACACTTTATCATAGCATATCAATAACGGATATGACTTTCATCGATCAAAAATATTTGTTTATGAGAATGAAAGGATCAAAAGTTGTACAATTTACGTTTTTAAAGATTAAAAGGGTTTAATCCTGCCTGCAGTTGTAGTTCAGAGTTTCTTTGCCCTATGACTACTAATTGTCAGATTTGGCGATATTCAATATATTCTCTAGATCATATCAGAATTCAAACCTACATGGAGATATTTTCATGCCTTGTCTTGGACAACGGTTGTTTTATTTCGTTTGACACTTAAATTTGTGGATATAGTCATCCAGGAAAACCATGAAAATTGGTTGTCCACGAATAAAAGTACTTTCACAGTAACAGAACATGCTGTTTTAAAACTTACCATTTCATGGACTAACCACTGTGTTGGCGGATCTGGGCTGATGAATGTAGAATAAGCTCTCATAGTCTGGCCCAGACAACACAAGGCCTGAAAAAAGAAACATTTATTAAAATTCAATATAAGTTTTTTGGTCTGGCAAAAAGTAATATAGACCTACATAAAGAACAAGTGAAACTGTGAGCTACTGCTCACTGATGATACCCCTGCCCAAATACTTGACATTCAACAGGAAGTTGAACAAAATGCATCATACTTTATAACTGACTTATATAAACCCTGAAATCAAATTTCAGAAATCCTTGTAATGTAGTTCCTGAGAAAATTGAGACTAAAATTGTCAACTTAGAAGTCATATGTAAAATGATACAAGTGTTTGATAAATAAACAGTTGTTGAGTGATGAATCTGAAAACCCATAGCTGACTCATATAAACCCTGAAACCAAATTTGGATGGACAGACAGAGGTAAAACAGCATACCCCACATTTTTTTTAAAGCATGTGTTTTTGTATATGTAAAATATAGCAAATCCATCATCTTAAAAGGACCAAAAGATTTATAGGATCTCACATTAATATCAAAGATGTTTGGAGTCAAGAGTCTTTAAATGGTTACTAAATAGTGTTTGCCAGTTATGCACTAAATTATTACATTACTTCAAACATCACCACACTATTTCCCATTTAGCACTTTTTTTTACACACCCAAGAAATGGGCCTATGTCTTTCAACAAATGTAGATTTACCCATCAACATTATGATGACAGTGTTCTCCCCAGGATTTTTGGATAGCGCTGTGGTAAGCGCGTAATTTTCGACAATTCTCAGTAACTTTATCGCGGCGCGCGGTTTGTTTGTAATTGATTTGTTATGTGTTTTTATTATATCATGCTGTTGATGTTTCCTCTTGTTATGATGTCCTTGTCATGCTCATGGAAGTTACAGTGTATCCCTTAATGATGCTTTGTTTGTTAATGTTATTGTCTGGATATAGAAGTCTGAAGAGTCTTTTTTTTCTCCATTGTAAATTCATATATTTAATCCTCATACTATCCATGTATAAAACTGGAGGAGAAGTCTTTTTCCATGATGGATCTACACCAGACTGCCTGTGCCAAGATTTCTTAGCACCATCAGGTAATGTTGCAGAACATGTAGGACCAACAATAAAGTCATTGTCAGCTTCTGTTTGGTTTTGTAACAAACTGTAGCAGTGTACTGTTTACCTTACGACGTTTGACAGGAATTGACATTTTTTAGCATAAAGATTTCTCATTTTTATGACCTAAACGTTTTATAATATTTAAATGGCCTCATCCAAGCTGGACATCGAGAAAGTAAAATTTCTCAAGTCGTATCAGCCTCGGGTTTGTTTTGCTAATCATATCCTCTCAAATTGTTATCAAATGGAAGAATTTCTGACTAAATTATAAGTTCGAATAGGGGATAATTAATATTTAAAAGACTTGATCATTTTCGGGGTTCGTATGGATAGTAAACCCGGCAAATAATTTGTAACAAACCCCTGTGTTTGATCGTTTTTAAAATCATCGTTTGTTCAAAGTTCGTAAAACAAGTTTGTGAGTGACGTCTGGAAATGCGGTCAATTCATTTCATCACATTTCATTCATATATGCCTCTATATTTTCTTTAAATTAAAAAAATCGATGTCAATGTTGAAATCTTTGTTTATTTTGACCTTCCAAAAACGCCATTTTGTAAAATTTATTAGACTGGTTCCGCGAGTTACTTTAATACAACGGAAATAATTCATTCAAAAATCGTAAACCAGTCGATCACATGATCCGAAGTGAAAAATAAGCGGGAAATTTGAAAAAAAATGAAAAATACGGAAAAAAATTATAGCAACGCGGTTGCGTTGGATAGCGCTGCGGTCAGTGTAATAGGACAGCGGGGAATTGCAATAGCGCTGAAAAGCGCTGTGCTAAAACGGCCTGGGGAGAACACTGAATGAGAATTAATATACCTTTGCTCTGATTCTAGGGAACAGATATTCATTCTGATGAGGAGTTACCTACCCTTGCTCTGATTCTAGGTGGATATTCCTAATGATGAAGAGTAACCTACCCTTGCTCTTATTCTAGGTACAGATATTCCTAATGATGAGGAGTTACCTACACTTGTTCCGATTCTAGGTACAGATATTCCTAACGAAGAGGAGTTACCTGCCCTTGTTCTTATTCTAGGTACAGATATTCCTAAAAAAGAGGAGTTACCTACCCTTGCTCTTATTCTAGGTACAGATATTCCTAAATTATGAGCATCTTCAAACTTCAGAATGGCATCTTCTCCTAATACTCTGCAATAAACACTTTTTTATAATACTTTTAAAATAGATCATGTTATCCTTTAAATTAAATTTGACTAATGATGCTTTCTCAATAAATGGTATAACATTTTTTTAATTCAGTGCCATAATCAGCCTGTATAATCTGATCCCTCATAAATTAATTAAGAAATAATTCATGGGGGCTTGAATATATCGTGATTTTACCACGGGTTGGCCCTTTATGACAAATATTTTACCCCTGAGCGATAGCGAGGGGTAAAATATCGGCATAAAGGGACAACCCGTGGTAAAATCTAGATATATTCAAGCCCCCATGAATTATTTCGATTCTGATAGGACACATACGGCAATTCTTTTGGATCGAAGCGCTCTAGGTGTAGGCAAATATTTGCCGTTCCCATAAATAAACGCACTAATAAACTAGCGTAAAAGAACGGAGCAAACTGCATTAGTGACATGCTTAAACTATTTAAAATAATGTATTTAGACAGTTTTGGATGAATTTGAATGATAATTTATTTATATGTCTTATATGATGTACAATAAAGGGCTTTTGCCACATTTTAGCATCATTTGTGTATGTTTCCTTGTGATGATTTTCGGATTCACAAGCGTGTATTTTCCCGTAAAATGCTTACATTCTAACGTCATTGTTCTATGACGTC
Organism: Mytilus galloprovincialis; assembly: GCF_965363235.1. Taxonomy (NCBI): domain Eukaryota; kingdom Metazoa; phylum Mollusca; class Bivalvia; order Mytilida; family Mytilidae; genus Mytilus; species Mytilus galloprovincialis. Next base: position 21,829,564 of record NC_134841.1, read on the forward strand.
GGGTATCTCATTCATAAAAAAGCATATGACGTGGGAGTACAATCGGAACAGCACTGGCAATATATTCATATTTTACCACGGGTGTGTACTCAAAGTGTTTGAAGGACGTCATGTTAGAATAAATTATATAAAAAACAAACAAACAAAAAGTTATAATTGTACGAAATTAACTAACTTTTTTTTTTGAAAATCAGAAAAAAAAGAAAAAAAAAGTTTTTTATAACAATTTTTGACTGGACAATAAGCAGGTAACAAGCAATATTTATAATAAATTTTATATGATGTCTTTAAATAACAAAATTTGTAGCAAGCAACTATCTTTAATGTGTCAAAAACAGTATTAGTTAAATCTTACTTGGTCATATCAACCCATTCTTTCTCCATATGAGTATAATGTGGTGTGGTTCTGATGAAATCTTCTACCATCTTAAATATTAATATCATATATCAAATCTGTCATAAACATTTGTAAGTTAGGACATTTCCTCTACACTTAAATCTGACATGAAAGATTATAAATTTATTTGACTTTAAGATAGAATTAGAGTGAAAAATATTAAACAGGTAAAGAATTAATTTTACAAGTAAGTTTTGGCATAGAAATCTGATTCATTTTCAGGAATGTTTGTTTAAATGATTTTTTTACCTAAGATAAAAAACTAATGTCCTAATATTTTTTAATTTTTACTATATAATTTGATTTTTTCTGGGAGATAACGTCCCTTACCATCATTACTGATCCCTTCCTCATGTCCTGTAGTTGTATATTTCTCATTTCTTTAGAATGGACCTGGAACATTTCTAACATCATCTCACCACAACATATCTTAATGTCGGCTAACTCTCTCTGTATTGGTAAACTCAAATTTCTAACCTACAATAATATATTTATTTATTTATTAGATCACTTAAATGTGACAATTCTTATTGTGAACTCATAATTTAATTGTAACATGAAAATTATTTCAAAAAAATACATGGCTTATTAATGACTCACACTTCTTTCATCAAATTTTAAAAATTATGCCTGAATTAAATGAATTTATATCAACAGATTTTCATTTGATCAAAGCGTTATTTTACGAAAAGTTTTACAAGAAAATATATCATTTTTAAATCTCAATTAAATTCTCATTGACTAACAAAAGTTAATAACCCTGTAACAAACATACCTCTTGCAAGGATAGAAGTGTCAGAACATCTTGATAAGCCTCCTCAGCAATGCAGACTGCCTCTTTCAGCACCATAACTCCCTATAAATAAATATAAACTTACATCAAGATAAAAATAAGATAGGTCAAGGTTCTATGTTTGAATGGAAACTTATAAAATTCTCTTGGCAGCTCTTTTACAGAAAGTCAGAATTCCTGAATATACATTATTTTGTATCAAACAGTGTTTAATTATAATGCAATTGTCTGAAAAAATTATGCAATAAAACAAAATTTATTTATATGTTTTGGTTTTCTCACCTGTAGATAATAAGTATGACAGATTTCTTTCTCTATAGCTTTTCTAGCAAGTTTCTGTAGAACTCCAGCATGCTTTTTCATTATAGGTAACACTTCTCTCCTGAACTTCATCATGATCAGTTTCTCAGAAGCAGACTCAAATTTCTGTAATAAAAAAAATATTGCAGATAAAGTTAAGGCTTCATGTTGAAGGCCATAATTTGACCTATAATGGTTTACTTTTACAAATTATAACTTGGATGGAGAGTTTTCTCATTGGCACTCAACTAACTTCTTTTTATTTCTATCAAATAAGTAAATCTTTGATCTTTAAGTCTAATGAAAAATAAATGGAGAATGTGTCTATGGGCCACTGATCACTTGTAAATATGCATGAGTCAACTTCCACACACAGATGCTGAATTCTTGTAGTTTAAAATTGAGAATGGAAATGGGGAATGTGCCTAAGAGACAACAACCCGACCATAGAAAAAACAACAGCAGAAGGTCACCAACAGATCTTCAATGTAGCGAGAAATTTTAGAATGTTTTTGAAGTTATAAGCATTGTGTATAAGTTTCATTATATTCGGTTGAGGCAAACTAAAGTTAGAGAACAGAAAAGACAGATTAAGCCATTTTTTCCAATTGAAAAGGGGCATGACTCATAAACAGTAGAAATGATGTAACCCATTTTAACTTGATGAGTGTTTTGTGGTTATAAGCATTGTTAATAAGTTTTATAAAATTAAGTTGAGGCGAACTTAAGTTAGAGAACTAACAAAAACAATTCAGCAATTTTTATGTATATAATGGGACATAACTCATGATTAGTGAACGTGATGCCACTTAGTTTTAAAGGCAATATCTTATAATATATGAGGTCGTTCAGGTCTTATATGAGTGAAGAATTATAATTGAGGGAAAACCTACCTCACATGCTGTTAATACAGCTTTCATAACTTTCGGATCATTTAAATCTCTTTCTTCATCCTCAAATATTATGTCAGTCTGAATCTCTGCTAGTCTACAAATGAAACAAATTCAATACTTCAAATAAAATCTTATTATATTAATTCATTATTGAAACATTTATCATTATCAATATTCTATTCTTATGCATCTAATCTTTCCTGAAAAACTGCATTAATTTAGAAATTTTTGCAAAAATGAAAAATCACAATTTATATTTTGATAGTATTATTTGTATATATGCAGCAGTTCATGAAATAGTAAATAATTCAACTCGCATTTTTGTTCATAGGTTAACAATGGGGATAATAAATGTGTGCATTAATTGCTGAATTTACAGTATACAATCCAGTACATTTAAAACAGAAAATTTTGAAAGTCAAACAGATATAAAAAAAAGTTCTATCTACATTTGATAACATAACATCCATTTGACATACCAATCTTGACTATAGTTATCTTACATCTAGTCATATTAATTAAATTAATTGCCTTAGAATACTAATTATTTTCTAGAAGACTTACTTTGCCTCCATCATAGCAACTATAAAAGCTGTTACACTATTTCTGTTTGGTCTCTCATCACATATTCTCATAAACTCATTCAAGCCATGAATCAAAACTCCACGAGCCTAAAAATATATTAAAAATGAAAAACTCAATTCTTTGCTATTTTACTTTTTTCTATCAAAATAATCTGCAAATTAAAAGGATTGTTTTCAGTAAAATTAAAATATTTTGGTCATGTTGACTTATTTGTAGATCTTACTTTGCTGAACATTATTGCTGTTTACAGTTTATCTCTATCTATAATAGTATTCAAGATTTGCCAGATTTGCTCTAAATGCTTTGGTTTCAGAGTTATAAGCCAAAATCAACATTTTACTCCTATTTTCTATTTTTAGCCATGGTGGCCATCTTGGTTGGTTGGCCGGGTCACCGGACACATTTTTTAAACTAGATACCCTAGTAATGATTGTGGCCAAGTTTGGCCCAGCAGTTTCAGAGAAGAAGATTTTTGTAAAAGTTAATGACTACTGACGGTAAATGGAAAAAGAAAAGCTCACTTGGCACTTTGGGCCAGGTGAGCTAAAAATGAAATTGTCACAAATGAAAGAATGAAAATTTCAAAATCGGCGCAAATGTCATACGCCCCCATTGAATATTGCATTAGTCATATCAATGCAATATTTTTTTTCAGAACTTTTTAAAAGTTTAAATTGCATTATAAGATAAATCTACAAATATATGGTTCAAACAGATTTCATAACGACAAAGATTTATCACAGTAATGGTGGTTTTCTATTTATAAGGTAAACTTACGATTCTTTTGCAATTTCTGCTTTCATAATCATGTAGAGTAGCATCAACCATCAGCATAGTTGTCTCATACCAAAACATTTCATCTCCATGGTGGATTGCCTGTAGAAATAAAAGCAGACAATGTTCAATATATGGACTTTTTCCCACTGCACATCATAAAGAAATACCAGAAATATTTTCCATCTTGTACTTCGGTATACTTAATCTATTATATTCCTGATAACATAACTTATGTTTAGATTTGATGGCTAAAAATATGCAATCCTTTGCTCATCATGAACCATACATTGTCTCGTTGACCTACTCCCCATTTCCATTCTTAATTTTACCTTACAAAAACAATATACAGTAAATTATTAAAACTATGTTGTTCAGGGCTTTTTCAGATATGGTACCCAGGGAAGGAATTTGAAAATAGGGTATCCATCTATAATATATATATATACTGTTTGTTTTCAGTTCCAATATTTTGTTTTCTGAAATATAACAAATTTTCAGAATAAATGAAAGAAATCTGCTATAAAATTTTATTTACAAACCTGAGCTTGCTGACAGAAATTAAATGCCTGTCCATGCTGAGATTCTGCCAATGAGAGTTTTCCAAGAAAATGTAAGATTCTAGCCTGTAGCACTTTATCTTCAAAGGCCTGTCAAAGTTTAAAAACAAAATAGAATAGCATTATACATAAATAAATTGTATTTTACAAGTGTCTCAGATCATTGGGTAATGAAAGAACCGTTCACCATTATTCTCTTGGTTTTTTTTACTTGTCAACTGAAAATACTTAAAATCACATTTTTTACTGTACACGAGTCTACTGATGTAAATTAAAATTCCTCTTTTAACAATCTTTGTTCCAAGTACTTAAAGGCAAAAAAATAACAATGTTGAAAAACAATAATCATCGGGAAATTGAAAAAAATGTATTTAAAAATATAAAGGACTACAAAGAATTTCATTTTACAGAAAAAAGAATCACTAACTTTTGGGCAGATTTGACTAAATAAGTTTTTGAAAAGAAATAATTAAAATGCTTCAAACACTAAAAAAACATTAAAATGCATAATTTAAAAAAATTAAAATCACAAACTAATACAAAACCTACCAAAGCAGCATTGAAGGCTTCATTAAGATACTCTCTCGCTGCTTGGTAATTACACTGAAAAACAAATAACATTTCCATTATTATGGAAGCCTACATTAAATGCAACAACAAAAAATAACAACATAAAATAAGAATTAAATAGTTCTTGTCTAGGATTATATTATATGTTTTCATTCCTTGTATAATTCCATATTCCTCAGTGTGGGCAATTACATCCTATATTGATCAGAGTCCATAAAAATAAATGTAATTTTTCATTATTTATTCTGAAAAATAATACTTTTAAAATTACTTGATCAAAATTTGATTTGAAAGATTTAAAATGTGTAATTTTGTCTCACCAGCTATGAAAGTAGTAGGAGCCAAACTTAGTCATACTGTTTTCTGCACAAAGTTGCTTCAACAATAATCTAAGTTTAAAATTTGGTCATGCAGGCCAGACACATCTCTGTGTTAACAGTTAATACATGGTCATTTTTTTTTTACCAAATCATAACAATTTATTAGACATTTACTCATTAAAAGATTTCCCTCTTCGCTCAAAAGACAAGGTATGATAAGGCCAATTTTTGGCCCCCCTATTTTCTCATTTTCTAAATTTTGATTTGGAAAGCTACTTATCACGTTAAAATATTCCCCTAGGTTTGAAGTTTGTTTGGATGAACTTCAAAACCATTAATTTAAAAAAAAATGGGTGAGATTAGGGGGTAAAAGGGCATTAAAAACGTCAAAAGAAGGAAAAATAACGATTGTTTGGCCATTGTTTCTTAGAATTTAATAGCATGCGCGTACATGACCCGGAAAAAAATATGACTATTTAGACAGCAAAAACAATTCTAATGACATTGGAATAAAAAAAATCCTGGGTCATGTTGGCGCAGGCACTAAAAAATTATAAAAATTGTTGTAAAATCACCTTTAAAATGAATAATAATCACAAATTTAAAAAATAACAGAACGTTAACCTCCTCACCCAGTTGCGAAAATTAGTGTTTTTTTAAGTTCATTTAAACAAACTTCAAACATTAGGGAATATTTTAACATAATAAGTAGCTTTCCACACAGAATTTGAAAAATGAGAAAATAGAGGGGGGGGGGCAAAAACAGGCCTTATTGTACCTTTTCCTTTCTTATAACAAATTGAAATATTCCTAAAAAAAACAATTATTCTTATAAATAAACTGTTATCACAGAGATATGTCTCGCCTTTTTTTTGTAATATTGATTATGCAAATGTTGAAATCAAAATAGCAATACTTTAACATCTTACACAAGTTATGCAAATATTCAAAGTCAATGAACCATGACTGAGTTACATGGCTAAACAATCTCCATGTAAATGAGATATGCCAATGCTAATACAACTGCATACCAAATATCATTGACTTCCAATAAGTCGTTCCCAAACCTAAATACAAACATTAACTTGTAAACTATGTAAAAGTTTCAAAGTCAATGAACCATGAAGAGGGGGTGGGGCTATATAATCTCCATGGACACAATACTTGCAAATGCCAATAAATTTGCATACCAAATATCATTGACTAAACATTGGTGTTCATCTTAAACTGATCTAATCACAAACTAATACATGTAAAATAAGATAAGTTTCAAAGTCATTAGACTGTGACTGAGGGGCGAGGCCAAATATTCTCCATGGAAATGAGATGTGCCAATGCTTATACAACTGATTACCAATTAACATTGGCCTACAACTAGTGGTTCCCCTTGAACTGACCTAATCATAAACTAATGCATGATAACTTAGAAAAAATTTCAAAGTCAATAGACCATGACTAAGGGAGCAGAGCCAAATTATCTCCATGGAAATGAGATATACCAATGCTTATACAACTGCATACCAAATATCATTGACCTACCACTTGTGGTTCCATATAAACTGACCTAATCACAAACTAATACATGTAACATAAGCAAAAGTTTCAAAGTCAATAGACCATGACAAAAATCTCAATCAAATTGTTTAATGAAAGATTTTTTTCGATTACTAGTATTTTATAATTACCTGTCTGATAAGTAGTTCTGCCGTGTCTGTCCATACCTCTCTGTAAGTAATGATACTCAATACCTTGCCAAGATGGGATTCAATCACTTGGTCTTCAACCTGAAATACATAATGTTTAATACATACATAATATTTCATATAACATTCATCTGAGGTATAAACAGAATGAAAGTGGTAAATCTTTGTCAGGATTTACTTATGGTCTTCCAGATATATCAACTAGGAAACATGGTTTGAATCACTTCACAAGTTATATAAACTTTAACTAACAGAATCTCGGTCCTTCTGGGAGCCCTTTTTCACTATTTAATCCACAAATCTTACAGGCAATACTTAAAACTGAACGTATATAAAAATAAGGAGATGTTGTATGATTGCCAATTAGACAACTATGCACTGAAGTTCAAATGAAGTTGATGTAAGTTATTATAGGCAACTCTACAGCCCTAAACAATGGGAAAAACCCATACAATATAGTTAGCTATCAAAGGTGCCAACATGAAAACTATGAAACAATTCAAATGACCATGGGACAGGCACATAAGGATGTGGCTGTGTTGCACATGTTTGTGAGCACTCAACCCTTACCCTAACATGAAAGTTTGCAACATGATATTGTCTATTTGCAAGTAGTAAGTGTTCTTAGAAAATAAACTGTGGGTCAACCAGGTGTAAAACTGGTAATATTTTGTTTTACCTTACTAACGGCAGCACTTGATGGGGCAGTTCTAGGCTGAGGTGTCTTCTTCTGATTGTGTGCCTCTTCTTTCAATCTAGCTAAAGATTCTTTCACTCTCATTTCCTCCCTTGCTACCTGTATCTGTTTCTCTTTCCATAAAGCTATTTCATCTCTTGATCTATAAATAAACAGTGATATCTCTTGATCTATAAATAAACAGTGATATCTCTTGATCTATAAATAAACAGTGATATCTCTTGATCTATAAATAAACAGTGATATCTATCAATCTATAAATAAACAGTGATATCTATCAATCTATAAATAAACAGTGATATCTATAGATCTATAAATAAACAGTGATATCTCTTGATCTATAAATAAACAGTGATATCTATAGATCTATAAATATACAGTGATATCTATAGATCTATAAATAAACAGTGATATCTATAGATTCTTATCATACTAGTAGCTACTGAAATTGTTATACTAAACTCCTACAACAGCTGTTCCTTTAATAAGTTCTGAATATTTTATGACATTTTTCCAATTTGTGCAAGGGTATCATACAGGTTATAATAATCTTTCATGGAAATCATTTTAAAAAGATTGTTTCTACACTTAATACTTTAGAATGATAAACTTTATCATAAGTCTGAAATCAACCATTATAACTTTATTTGAAATTGTAACTTAATATTTGTTCATACTAATTGTCCAAATAACTTACAGAGCTTGGTCATCTTCATTCAGTAATACAGGTCCTGCTAACTTTTCATGGAAACTATAACCATTCTTAAGATTCAACTCTAAACAGATCTCACTGGCCCTGGAAACAGTAAAAGTCAAATTAATTTAATGAAAAATACTTCACTCTGCTTCATTACTATAAAATAATATTTTGCGAAGGAACATGTCAATGAGAACTTTTTTAGTTATTGGCAATTTGAGATGTCATGTAAACGTGAAAATTTAGACAGATGCAATATACTTATCATTTTTAAATATATTGTGAATAAGCATATAAAATTCTTTATTAAATTAAAAAAAAATATTCCACAAATTCAATATCACATGTATAGCTTGATAACTGAAAAAGAATTGTTCAAACTACATTTGGAACTCTTGATTATTGTATCAATTTGTTTGTAAATGGGTTTTGAATTGCAGGTGATAGTATCCATACCTTGAGTGGACCAACACATAGAGTGGATTATTCTTTAAGAGGTTTCTGGATAGGATATCACATGTGACTAAGATTGGGAAAGTCAGATGGTTGTATCCTATACCTCTTAGTCTCACTAACAACTGGTCAAGGTAGTACATTGTCAACATCTGTAAAGATAAAAGATGAAACATATAGTCTAAATAATGAACAGGATCAAAACTTGTAACAATTCCCTAATATTAGAGGTCATTGGTTTTTCTTGGAAAGATTCAATAAAGATCAGTAATATTTAAACATAAAGTTTTATTATGCCATATTTTGATTGGCTAATACTAGGGTGTTATTTTACTATATCACATGGCTGAGCGGGTGACATTTTTTTTTAATGTCACCCTCTAGTCTAGACCAATCAAAAATCAATAATTTAAAGGACAATGAATTGAATTTACATCAAGTTATTAAAAACAATGCTTAAGTTCTATATTTTGGCTCAGATTCTATTATTTGAATGTCAAAATATAAAAAATAAAACACCTTGCATCACTTTTGTTGTTTTTTCTATACCTGGCCGTAACATAGTTATGTACGTGACATCATAGAAAATACTTAAAAATAAAATTCATCTGTAAAAGGCAATAATGATAGGACATTCAGTATAATAAATTAAATAACACATAGCTGAGAGGGTGATAGAGCAATTGGTAATCCTTGAAAAAGCATTGTCAAACTTGGCTTTGCCACGGTTGACAATGTTTTCTCGGGTAACAATCTGCTCTATCACCCTCTCAGCTACGTGTTATTTATATAATGTTACATTTCATGAAACTGATAACAGCCATCACATTTTCTAAGTCTTCCAAAGAGATATTGAAAAATTGAATATTAAACAATCTTTAACAAAGATTGCCTATATAAAAATCAGAAGATGTGGCACATGTAACCAAAGGATGTAGAAGTTAACATTTATGGTTACCTGTACAGCCTTCAACAATAAGCAAAACGTTTCTGACATTATACTTACAGGTTTGACAATAGTAGTATTATTAATTCCTGAGGTCTTCATCAAATCATGATTAAATGCTTCCATTACCTACAAAAATAACACATTAAATAACTGATCATTTGTTCTTGAAAGAATTTTTCAGAACTATATTGTGTAACTTTATATATGATTTACTACAGTTCCCTTGTTTTAATTGGTTTCAACTAACATGTCATCTTTTGCTTGGATCATATCTTTAAATATGTTTTATGGTAGTATTAATGTTTGTTTTCTTTAGTTGCAGTGAAAACTGGAAAAATGGTAAAACAACTTTAGTTTTGTTCATAATTTATTTTTTATACTCCTGTAAGAGTCGCATATAAATAAATGTCATCAACATGTATAAGGAATTTAAACTTGTGTAAAGGCTAGATATCATCTTGAACTTGCATTCAAGTATTAGATAATATTCAAATATTTATTGTCATATAAACTCTGAACAAGAAGTTTGTGACAAATAATATAAACATACACAAAATACATTTAACAAACAAAACCATGAAAACAAAAAAAGCAAAAAAGCAAAATGATCTATCTATATGATATATAAATATATTTTATAAATAAATCAAGAGTCCCCTGTCCTCAGTTCTAATGCCTGTTTAAAATAGACTCTTTAAATTGGAAACTTTATAAAAAAAATCAGCAATAAACACACTATTCTTTGCAATATAACATGTAATACTACTATTTGGAGACCTCTGTCTGTAAGTAGATGGTTTACAGTCAGAGCCATTGGAAACAACATAAAACAATTGCAGTGCCAGGAAATTTTGGTTTGAACAGTTCACCTTTATTGCCTTATAATGGAGATAACAGTTTTATATTTGTTTATTACCTCTTCTGGTATATCATATATAGACCATTCCTCTACTGTTGATGGTAAAATATCTAGAGGTCCCTTCCTCTTAGGTTTCTCCTTTGGTGGAGCTGCCTCTTTCTCTTTACCTCCTTTCTTGCCTTTAGCTGACATAGCTTTGGGATCCTGGGCAGGAGGATTTTTGGCTATTTCTTTGATCACTGGGCCTGTCTGACTAACCGTAACCTACAGATAATAAAAAGTGATAAAAAAATATTATTGCAAATCCTCTTAGCTCACCAATAAAACTCAGAGAATACAGAACTAGTGTCCTGTTTGGTCTTGTTCTATCTTCTGGTCATTCATGTTTTTGATTGATGTCTGCCAAATTTCAAATAATTTAATAAATGTTTTTTTTATAAATTAGGCCATTAGTTCACATTTTTTATGTTATGAAGTTTTACAGTTGACGATGTGGTGTTGGTTTTTCTCATTGTTAAAGGCTGTATGGTGGCTATAATTGCTAACATCAACCATATTTGAAATCTGAGGGATGTCTCAGTCTCATCAACTTGGCCAGTAAGGTATATACTTGTTAATCTTACCTGTAACAATCTAAGTATGTATGTCTGAGCCATTAGTAGATAATCTTTATAACATGGAGAGTCATGGCCAGCTAACTCGGCTAGTAAGATGTGTGTCCTTATCAAACTATCTATTTGTCTGACATCCTCAAGGTCATTGACGGTCAAAGCTGTGTTAGCTGGTAAAACACCTGAAACATTTTAAACAGATGCATATTTATGTAAAAAAAATCAATCAAAGGTGAAGGCAAATACACAGGCAGTTTTGAAGTTAAATTAAAGACCTTAGTACTCTTTACCGTATTTAGTTGTGTATATTACACAGTTGGGTTAAAGGTAAAAAGTGCGTACTATACACACTAAAAGACGATAATCAACATTGGATATTCATATTTTATTCCCAGTCTCAATTTTATCCTTACCAATGATAGCCTGTTTGGTGACTGGGATAATACCCTCATGATTCAGTTCACTGTCACTATCACTAGTGATACTCCTTGTATCTGAGCCAGTTCCATCTCCTACTTTCTTAACCTCCTCCTGGGTAGGAACTGGGGTGGCAGCACCACGACTCTTGGCAGAACTCCTTCCTTTTGGTTTTCCTTTATCGCCTTTCTTACCTGAAAAATTCAAGTACAATTCTCTTTAATTGTCAGTAATTTGAAAGTCTTTTTTTTTTTATTTCACATCTTACAAAATATATGCAAAATATACACAAGACTTTGAGTCATAATACTTAACAACCTTTCCATGTCTCTTTACGATTTATTAGTTAAATCAGTACCATTTGCTATAGGCTAGCATTACGCTGAATATTGTAAATAATTGATCTCTTATAATAAATGTAAAATATATCTTAAATTTTGTATATCAACACCGATTGTGCACATATATTGAAAAGGCTAAGAATAATCTCATCTCTACCAGCTCCAGCAAAAGCAATGGGATGCTATTTATAGATTGAAAATGTTCTAATTAAATCTATATCATTTTTTTTTTTTTATATAATCCATAGAATCACATGATAATTATATTTAAAAAAAAAAAAAGAAGCAAAATGACAACACCTTTTTGGTTGCTTTTTAACAACCAATTGCCCTTTATACTCTATGAATTCATGAAACTTTATGCTGCAATGAACAAAAAGCTGGCATGCAGTTATTCGAAAATATCACAATATCACAAGAAAGTCAAAAATGAATCCTGATAAATATGCTGCATTTTTAAAGTTCAAACATCAACACAGTCTTGCAACACTTTATAATGAATGGTAAACAACTCTGACATACTGTAGCAATGATCCTTTCTAACTCATCACACATTTTGACATTTGTTTTTAGCATGATTAAAGTATTCAGTTACACAAGACGGAAAACTTCATCTAATATTATGAATTAATGTCTTATTTTGTCTTTAATCCAATATTAATTTATCAAAATATCAAACTTAGATATGATTGAGTAACATGAAAAAAAATGTGAATGATTACATTGTAACACATTATGCATCTTCACTTGAACATAAGGCATTTTTTTTTTAAATAGCCCTAGATTTTGAACAAAGATGATTTTTGTTTGACAAAAACAACTCTACACTCAAGCGACATATAAACAATCATTACCAAATACTACACTCTTTTCTGAAAGATAATATAGAAAACTCTCTTCAGAAAAAATATTACAATTTACATACAAGATTGTCTCAGTTAAAACATATTTTGTTTATGTTGGAATATATTTCTTGAAAATAACTATGAATACACCATAATGCACAAAATTTAACTGTATGTATAAAACACAATATTTCATTATTCAACATATGTCATAATATACCAACACCCAAAAATAGTTCTAGGTAGGGATTTGTGTTTGTGTTTATAAAATACTTTTGAAAGTGCAATACTATATATAATATTTACTGTAGATACGACAAGTGCATGTTTTGATTTAAAATACTCATGGTGCACAAATCCATTAGTTACTGAGGGTTAGGATTGACAGATACAAAGTGAGGTCAATCAATGGACAAAACAATAAAAATACCCAACTCCCCTCTTCTCTAAGCTGAGGCATCAAATATCAAAAAATTATTCGAAAATAAAGCAACATACTTCTTTGACCTTTGACTTTTGTAGAAGCATGATCAAACTTTGAAGTGAAAAGGTTTACATTTTGAGGATATTGTGAGAAGTAGGGTTCAAGTCCATATAATGAATATAAATACTGTATACAACACAATATTCACCTTTCATTTTACCCATTCCTAAAGATATGAAGAAAAAAACAACAGTTCATAAATAAGTTCTTCGGATATGCTATTGCTAAAAGTTATTTTATACCTGAAGTTACTATTTAGGTATATAAATATATAAATTGTCAATGCTTGCATATTGATGCAAGATTTCACTTAATCAAATTAAATGCAAAACCTCATGAACGAGAACTATAATAAAATTTTCAAATCAAGTAAAATCTTCAAATTGTAGCTGAACTGCAAACTGCAAGGATTTCTTCGCAAAATTGCAAATTTTTATTGAAACTCTTAGAAGTTCAAATAAAATCAGCTTGTAAAATCTTGCTTTAAATAGCTAAGAAAAATCACAGAAGGAAGTACAAAACACACACTGATAAGCATTCTTGTTAAAAACTTTAAAAACAAATTAAAGATAAATAAACCTTTCATTTGATTTATTTATTTTTTATAATTGATCAAACTTTGCATGGCATGATAAAAGAAAAGCAAGCAGAAATGTATTTCTTATACATGTACTACAAATAAAAAATATAAATACTGTGGATTCATTTATTTTGTGGGTATTAAATCTAATGCTTTCTTCAAAAATAGGTCAAACTGATCTACTTTTACTGAATGTTGACCTCTTGACTAATATATCAATAATACTGTAAATTTGAAACAAAATAAGTTCAGCATGGAAAGTAGCTATCTTTTTATGGTAAGGGTAGTAATCTATACAACTATAGCTACCTATAAGAGTAAAGACTACTGTATATAGATTTTTATATTTTGGTTAAAAATGTTCGGACAGGCTAAAAGATGTGTCTAGTATAACATGTAAACATGCACTACAAATTCACTGGAAATTACTTTTGTTTCAATAAATATGTGAAAATATAATAATTTCACTGATCTGCTAAATAAATCACCAACTAAAAATAAAAAAAGTAACTTATACCCTCAGATATGTAGTGCCAAATTGTAGGAGAAAAAATATTTGATGGATTGCAAATGTAATCATAGGAATTATTTGTGCATGATGCTATCAACAAAAGAAATGCAACATCTCTGTCTTGCCATCCATTTCATCACAGATAAGATCAAAATTGGAAAAAAAAGTGATGTGGTGTTTCCAGCTAATAAAGTGATTTAAGAAGTATAGAGATCTAGTGGGCAAGTGCAACTACAGTATGTATGTGTGTGCGTGTGTGTATACCTTTTCTCCTGTCTGCACCAGCTGATTTTCCTGTGAGGTAAATATTACATATATAAATGTATATGTCACATAAAGTCATAGTATTAAACATAACAAATGTTAATAAATGTAGTACAAAACTTCTGAAACTGGAAAAAAGTCAGGGTTGCATCTATTTATCAATATTTTAATGGAATACAAGGGAGATTAAAAGCCACATTTTTAATTGCTACCCTGTATTTACTAGAAAAACTGCAGTGAAATTTTCAAAATTCATATATGTCCTCTTGAAATAGAAAATGGAGTTAGTCTTAAAATCGGTTATTATCTTGCAGTGCACTTCTTAAATGCAACCATGAAAATCGAACATTTTCAGAAACTATAACGGAAACCTACTAGCACTATGAAATCATGCTATCTTTTTAATCTTTTTAAAAAAAACATGCACAAAAAGTGGTTATGGAATATTACCATGCAAATATTTCGTTCTGATAGATGGAAACATGCACACACATGACAAAAGGTTGCATTTTTGGCAACATTTATATCTTCCAATCAATTAACAAAATAAAATTGATTTCCATATATTCAACTCAAAAATTAATATACTATGGCTTACACTCAGTTTCAAAATTCAAATACAGATTGCCAAAAAAACATGAAGGCTATAGACAGTAAATCCATTATTTTAATCTCAGAAAATGTGTCTCCCATAAATTTTGGTTTCAAGTAACAACAAGAACTATAATTAAAATTTATGCTTTCCATCTATAACAAAACCCAACAAAAAATACATATAACATTATACTCTAGCAAGAAATATCTATGTAGAGTTTTCTACCTTGTTCTTTCTTTAGATCTGTTTCTGTTTTCATATTAAGAATAACATCAACAGCCCATTCTATTTGATCAATGGCATCCTGTAGTGGGAACTCATTGCTGTACAACCACTGTCCAAACTCTATCAATAAGTCAACCTTCAACCATTCATTACTGGGGCTCTGTAAAAACAAATCAAATATAGAGTACTAGAGGTTGCCTTAAACTTGCAGAAAGGTGATAGTTTTGTTTGCTTCCTGTTGAAGGCCTCACTGTGACATTGAAATGAAGAATTTTTTGAGGTGCATGTAATGATTTTGTTTCATGGTTAAATCAGCAATATTCTTTGTTTTTCTTTTACCGGTATACAAGGTGTCATCAGATGGAGAACTAAGTATTGTGTAAAGTATGCAAAAGAAGGTAAAACTTCTGCTGTCATTACTCTGATATGGAAATGCCAGATTCTCACTCTCAAACAAATTTAAAAAAATCATAAAACATCATTTTGCCAGAAACAAAATTTAGGAGGAGTGGGAGATGGTAAAAATTACTTAGTAAAATTTGATTTAAAAATTGATTAAATGCACAAAATAACCTTACTACTTCAGCTTTAACTTACATTGAGAGCTTCAATGGCAGCTTGGTATGATATAAGTTGTTCCAATGTTTCTTTAGAACTCAATGCCACTCTTCTCCACATGTGTGCCACATAATCTTCACTTTCATCCTATAAAAACAACAAGCATTTAGGTTTTGTTCTGTGGAATATTATAAGTATAAATCAACATACATCTGATTATATATATTATTATATAAAGCTGTGCAGTAAAAAAAAAATATTTACTATTATCAATCTAACATTCTAATCAAAGTTGATTTATTGATCAGAGAAGTTTGTCAGATATCAAAGTTATTTTTTCTAGAGAAATATGATTATTATGAAGCTGATGAAAACTCCTCACTGCCTTTCAAAATTGACATTTATAGCAGCTTTAACCAATTTTGTATTCTTCATTGTTTATCAACAAAAAAGATTCAAAAAGTAAAGTTACTGAAATCAGTTTAAAAGCAATCTGTATTGCTATATATCACAACATTTTGATATTTATAAGAAATATACATACTTCTTTCGTCCTATTTTCCAGTAATTCATGATTTTTGATTTATCAATTATATAAGTAATAACTTTTATCAGTTTTTCATCATAATTATCTTTTTATTGTTTTGTTTCTTTTCATTTCATTTCTTAATTTCAATGCTTTTAATTGCTTGTGCTGATTCATTTTCTGCACTTTACAAACCCTACTAAGCCTTGTTCACTCTCTAAGAGGAATGGAATCACATTCAAGACAATTACAGACAACATAAGCTACATGATGTGTAATAATTCATTCTGCTAATTTGTGTCACTGCACACATTTTATATCTATACTAAAACAATTTGATGACTATACATTCTAATCAATGTCATGCAGATGTTTGGGTAATAAAACACATTACCTGGTCCTATCAGCGTGAAATAGAAAATAACAAACTTACACCTGGGTAACAGTCAAATCTGCTGATAGTCTGATACTGGGATACATATGTACATGGAAATTCACACCAATTATGATTTGTTTCTTTATTTTGAAAGTTTTGGAATCATTCAATTTTTATTTTGGAATTTGATACATATAAAAGTTTGTTTGATATCTGTATGAATTTTCTGCAATTCACAGAACCTTTCAGTGTTCAAAAGTTATTGGATTCCAGTAAAATGTTGAGGAACAGCAAGTTTGACTGTAATAAGCTTTCACATGTGTCAACTACACACAAATTCTGTTTCACTCTTGAAAAGTTTTTTTTCACAGAAATAAAATATTTTAATGATTTTATTTAAAAAATTCATATTTGAAAGTGATATATTTTTCAAATTTTTATCACAAGATATATGTAATCTATCCAGCAATGAAACAAAATTCTGTGTGTAGATTTTCTACCTTTTTTATCTAAATTACAATTATCAAACCTTATTGACATGTTTCAATCCATCCTTTATAAAAATTAAACAAAATAACATGTTTTATAAAGTAGGAATTTATTTCCCAGGTAGTTCATCAAATTCCCGTCATGATTGCAAAAATATTTGCAGCTTGCCTTGCACTTTAAGTTAACCGTTGGTAGATTAACTTTGGTATATTCATGCACATTTTTACATATTTTATTTTTCGAAAGTGCACAAAGGACTAATATACTATAAAACATTCAGAATTTAGAAAAACCTATATAACCAAATTTTTCTATGAAGATAATTATGGTATTTCAAAGTGATTTTTTTTTAGTAGAACGGAAAAATTTCGAGTGGAGATCATAAACAACCTTATTTCTATTTCAGATCTGAAATGCCTGATAAATCCCTTTCACACTAAACAGCAAACTGTATAACAATTTATTAAAATAAACTATACAACAATAAATACATGCCAAATTTTAAAAAAAATAATTTCTAAATGAATATTTGAGAACAAAATGACTTAACTATGTAACTGTTACAGAAATAAATAAAAGGAACCCAGAAAGGCATAAATTCTATTAGATAGATGTAAAATATTCTTAAAGCATCTGCTAATGTGAGAAATAATCCCTTAAACAGACTCATATAAAATTTATGCCTGAAAACAACTTTAACTGAAAAATAATATGTTGAAAATTATGTTGTCTCACTTTTGTTCCATGAAGCTAAATATGAATAAATAAAATATCTATGGTAATACTACTGATAGAATTAAATTATAAAAGCCATTGTTATGTCAAAGAAAAACTAGATGTAAATCTGATAATATAATGTCATCAATTTCTTCTAATGTGTCTGTTCTGATTATACAGTTCTAAATATTACCCATTAGCTTAATAAAGCAATCAAGTACTTGCACAATCTATGCATTGAAATTGGACGTTTTTATGGAATAAGTAAAAATAGTAGAATGTGTATTATGCATGATATAAATGTAGTTGAGGATGAATTTCATTTTATTTTACAATGTACAAATTATAGTGATATACGTAAGAAGTTTATCAAGAAATATTATTCGACTAGACCGTCAACTTACAAATTAGTACAATTACTTTCTGTTGAAAACACTAAGGAACTCTGTAATTTAGGAAAGTACTTACTCTATGCATTTAAGTGCAGGAATAATATTTAAGACACATGTATATTATATGTAGTCTGAAACTCACAAACTGTATAATATGTGACTGATATTTCTCACGTGTATTATTTATGTGTTTGTTAATGCTATACAACTTGTAAATTGTAAATTTATGCATATTATACTGATAAACTGTATTGTTTAAAGTCAATAATAATATTTTGTCATACCAAATGCTTAAAAAATACATTGACAGAACAAGCTAGTTATGTTGAAAATACAAACAAGAAGAAATGTATCATACATAAAGTTGAAGAAAATAGTCAAACCATGCTTTGTTTAAAATCACAATCACATCTCAAACAGCAAACTTTCAGAATCCTGTATTCTTTACCTAATCAGCCTTAATTCTAAAACATATCTGTTTATAATATTAATAAAAAATACCTTGAATTTCTGGATATCCATATTAACACTTCTTCCCAGTTTGGCTTTAGTCATTACTCTGTGTTTGAATATCAACCTAGAAAAAAAAAATTGTATCTATAAACAAAACAAAAACTACAGCAATAGAAACCTTAATTTTGTCCTCTATATAGTCTTGTCAAGATTCTCAGTAGTAATATACTCATCTGAACTCTCTCTCTACAGTACTTACAATCTATGTTTAGTCCTTGGCATGTCATTAATGGCCTGGTCCATAGTTCTCAATAGAAATATAATCATTTACTCTCTCTCTACAGTACTTACAATCTATGTTTAGTCCTTGGCATGTCATTAATGGCCTGGTCCATAGTTCTCAATCCCTCCTCCCATTGTTTCTGCAATGAAAATATATAGTATACGTTATTTTTAACCAGTTCATCTTTTTTTTTTTCAATATTGCATTAAAAGATTGATAAAATGACATGTATTTTTGCTCATTTTTTGTACTTTGGTCATTATAGATAGTTGCCTCATTGGCAATAATACCATATCTTCATATTTTCATACAGAACACCCTACAATTAGTTACATCAGTCTTTAAGAAAAAAAGAAAAGTCCAAAGACCTGTATCAATGTAAATTGAAGTCGTAATCATCTGCAGAAATTACTATAGATTGCTCATTGTTAAAGGCCAAACAGTTCCTTTTTATTGTTCACATTTATTTTCACCTGGTCTTTAATAAAAAGAAGTCTCATTGGCATACTATCACTCTTTATTTTTATATAGCAGCATCAACTCTTTTCTAACCAATCACTGGGTCGTTACAGACCAGAAAGACTTACCTTATTATCAAATAACTAAAAAAGAAACCATATATTAAGGGCATACGATACAGTTACAGGGGAGGTAACGATGTTGCTAACGTAAATTGTTATTTTCACAACGTCAAACTATGACTTATCGAGAAAAGATTCAGTTTTCGACTGATTTTTTTCATTCAAACGTATTTAACTTGAAAACGAGTTCATGGACCCCTCTTTTTTATAATCCATTAGGTTTGATTACGCGAGAAGATGATATGTGCCAATTTTCATGAAGAAGTAAATAGCGCAATTTTTTTTAATTTGATAAATATACAGCAAAAAAAGATGTTTTTTTCTACATTCATGAACATTTGATAAATATGAGTTATTTCTAAATAAAAATTGTAGAAATTTTTAGGATAATTATAAAATACAGAAATTACAAATAATTTAACAAAAAACAATTTGTGTTTATCTTTTAAACAAAAAAGTTATGTCTTTCTTTGGAAAGAGAAAATATGGCCACAAATCCGAATTTTGAGCAAATATACAAAATTTCAACCTAATTTTACTCAAAAAGTAGCACATGAAGGTATATTTTTTATTATATATTTGATTTAATCAGGTAAAAATAGTCTATATGGAAATTTTTTATCAAAATGTAAATACGGGATCAAAACTTAATCGTATGCCCTTAAGATCGAAATCATTTTTAAGACTAACTATAAAGACCCTTTGGACTACTTATCAGCATTATCTACGGAGACCAATAGGACTTACCTTGTCAGCAAATGACTGGAATAGCACACCATACATTGATGCCCTGAGAGTTAGATCATCTTCAGGACTAACTATAAAGACCCTTTACTCTTTGGACTACTTATCAGTATTATCTACGGAGACCAATAAGACTTACCTTGTCAGCAAATGACTGGAATAGAACCCCATACATTGATGCCCTGAGAGTTAGATCATCTTCAGGACTACCAATAGGATTTACCTTGTCAGCAAATGACTGGAATAGAACCCCATACATTGATGCCCTGAGAGTTAGATCATCTTCAGGACTACCAATAGGACTTACCTTGTCAGTAAATGACTGGAATAGAACCCCATACATTGATGCCCTGAGAGTTGGATCATCTTCAGGACTACCAATAGGACTTACCTTGTCAGCAAATGACTGGAATAGAACCCCATACATTGATGCCCTGAGAGTTAGATCATCTTCAGGACTACCAATAGTAGATTTCTGTGGTACAGCTACTTCTTTTGTTGTTTCCTCATTCTCTTCTCCCTCTCCCTCTTGCTTTTCCTAAAAAAAAAAAAACAACATTTCCATCATTAATCAAAATTTAAAGTCAATTCAGAAATTATTAGGTTTTTATTAATGTGAATAAAGACTCTGTGAATCTCGCAATAATAAGAACACCTTTTTATAACTAAATCAAATATCTGTATGTAAGAAGACAACTATTAAATTACCTCTTTCTTTTTGATTTTCTCAGCAGTGGCTGTTATACATTGCAAGATCATTTTAATGGGTTCTCTCAGTAGTTCTCTCTCAATAGGCTGACTGACCAGTGGTACACATGCATTCCAATAATGTCGGGCTGCTGTCATCACCATTTCATAATTATCTGCATTCCTGGCATATCTATAAAATAAACAAACAGTTGTCAAATCTCTATGTATAAGCAATGGCATAATCTGACTGTCTAATGGTACATAAATACAATATTACATCAAATACCACTTTTGATTGGATGGAAATTCCAAAGTTTGTGTAGGTAGGAAGGAATCATTGTGAACAGTATTGCACAATCATTAATATTTTTCTAGGATAATAAAAAAACACTGTTATTCATAAAATGCATGTCTGCTGTCCTTGTACTACCTTCTGTATCAACATTTCAACTTATAAATATATATTTAACCAATATTAAATCTCTATACAAGCAAACTGACCAGTGGTCATCATTTTAAAAATATGACAGATCAAAACAAGACAAGCATTCAACTAATATTTGACCAATCTCATTACAATCTTATTCATATTTGATTCCTTGTATAATAGTTAATTTATTCACATCATTTACATTATAATTCTTTTTTTTTTTTTATTTTGATCAATTACAAATGATGTTTACATGTTTTAAAAGCATATAAAATTTAAATCTAATCCATCATGTTGTATATAACGGTTACAAAGGAAGCCCTGTGAAATAGAGTCCTAAAACATTTTCTTTAAAAAAAAATGGATGCAAGGACTGTTTCTAACCAATCAGTAAGAAAAGTAAGAATGATCTAATTATAAATTCCTAATTAATACAATCTGAACCTTTATCAATATGGAGATCATCACATTATATCGAATTATAATATAACTTTTGTTGCATGCAGGACAATAAAAAAATGACATTTTGCACTTTCTTTTTCGGTCAGCCTTTGCCGAACATCAGATGTTATATAGAACTTATACCTGGCACTGTTAAGGAATGCTTCCATTGCCTCTCTTCTGATAGCATTCTTGCCAGCCATATTGTCCATCAAACTCTGTCCCAGAATTCCACTGGCATAGGATAACATTTCCTGTTCTACCAAATATCTGTGACTGTGTCATATATGAAATAAAATTAATAAATTATATTTTGAATAATTTGCATGAAAAAAACACCATAAGTTTACCTCGCAAATAAGCTTCATGAAAAGTGCGAAACATGATTGTTAAGTATATTGAAAAATTACTGACAGCAGATGTGAGATGAAATTTGTGGATAACTTTAACTTCCTCTTTTGAACTGTAATCCCATTTTTCCCCTATGATTTGATTTTCACCCTTTTTAAGCAACGTTTGGATCTATTAGGTAGAGGCCAGTTTTTATTGGTGGAGAAAGCAGGAGTGCCTGAAGAAAACCACAAACCTTTGATAGGAAAAGTGACAATCCTAGTCAATAAAGATTGGAGTCAAGTGCACCAGCACGAGCAGAGTATGAACTCACAACCTTAGTGTTGACTGGCTAGTGATAACAGTAGTATCTTAGACCACTCAATCAGCCATGGAGGCCCCCTTATGAAGTTCTTAGCAAGATGATATAGGAGTCATTGCAAAAGATCATATGTCTCTACTGTTTATGACATTGTGGTATGAGATCTAGAGCTGGACATACTACATAGGCTATTGTTAAAAACTGTAGGTTGACCTTTAGATATCTGTTTGTTCCTTTATGTCATTTAGTTGTTGTCTCATTGATCATTGTTGATGTGCACCACAAATTCTCTTTATTCATATCTCAACTGTAATCTGAACAAGTTATTGCATAAAAGTCAAATACAACTTACGCTTCAATTTTTTTGCCTTTAGACTGGGTCCCTGTCACAGCAAATCTCAGGGCATTTTTACTGCATCTCATAACAAGGGTGTGGTTCTTCTGTAGATATGATAGGTAGGTCAACCTTGCCCATAACTGCAGTTCTACAAACTTGTCTGCCCATTTACATTCTTCTATCATGGAGGCTATCTGAAATAGGCAACAAAAGCAATTTAAACTTAATACTGACAATGTATTAAGGTTAACCTTGATTATAGCTGAAAATTGACAACAGATAAAAATTTTGCAAGGATTTATAGTGGACACAGATGGATTCATGACAAAATTGTGTTTTGGTGTTGGTGATGTGTTTGTAGATCTTACTTTATTGAACAGTCTTGCTGCTTATAATTATCTCTATCTATTATGAAATTGGCCCAGAAGTGACAGTAGAAAATATTTTGTAAAAATTTACAAAAATTTACAAAATTGTTAAAAATTGTTAAAAATTGACTATAAAGGACAATCACTCATTAAGGGGCCAATTAACAACTTTGGTCAAGTTGACTAATTTAATTTGTAGCTCTTACTTTGCTGTACATTATTGCTGTTTACAGTTTATCTCTATCTATGATAATAGCCAAGATAATAACCAAAAGCTGCCAAATTTTCTTAAAATTACCAATTCAGGGCCACAGCCCAACAACAATAGGACCGATTTGTCTGTAATCTAAGGGTAGATAGATCTTGACCTAATGAACAATTTATCCAGAGCAGATTTTCTCTAAATGCTTTGGTTTCAGAGATATGAGCCAAAAACTGCATTTTACCCTATGTACTACTTTTAGCCATGTCGGCCATCTTGGTTCACGGTTGGGGTCATCGGACACATTTTTTAAACTAGATACCCCAATGATGATTGTGAACAAGTTTGGTTAAATTTTTCTTAGTAGCTTCAGAGTAGAAGATTTCTGTAAAAGATTACAAATATTTAGAAAAAAATTGTTAAAAATTGTTTATAAAGGGCAATCACTCCTTAAGGGGTCAACTGACCATTTTGGTCATGATGACCTATTTGTAGATCTTACTTTGCTGAACATTATTGGTGTTTACAGTCTATTTATATCTATAATAATATTCAAGATAATAACCAAAAAACGGCAAAATTTCCTTAAAATTACCAATTTAGGGGCAGCAACCCAACAACAGGTTGTCCTATTCATCTGAAAATTTCAGGGCAGGTATCTTGACCTGATAAACAAATTTACCCCATATCAGATTTGCTCCAAATGCTTTGGTTTCAGAGATATAAGCCAAAATCTAAATTTTACCCCTATGTTCTATTTTTAGCCATAGTGGCCATCTTGGTTGGTTGGCCGGGTCACCAGACACATTTTTTAAACTATATACCCAAATGATGATTGTGGCCAAGTTTGGTTTAATTTGGTCAAGTAGTTTCAGAGGAGAAGATTTTTGTAAAAGTTAACGACGACAGACGGGTGAGCTAATAAGGGAGTAAAGGGGAATTCTTTATACCAAGAATGTAGAACTAGTACCTCAGCTACTGGTGGTGTGTCTTTAAACTCCAGTATACCATTCCTACTGAGATGTAACATTTCTACAGCTACGATAGCCCTAGTCATCTGTCTCTGACCTTCAGTGTATGGTTCATCGTCAGCACCAAATGTTTTAGCTATTTGTTGCTGTGCCATCTGTTTGGCAGCCACCCACGTCTGTAGTAATGCTAATCTGTTAGCCATTGGTATTACATGTAAAGGATTGTTCCCATTGGTCACTTCTATTGCATATTCACAAACCTAAAATTATAACCATTATTTTATGTATTGAAATTTTCAACTAAATTTAGTATTGTCTTTCAATTTTTAACTAGCTTTTGACATCTATCATTAACTTGTTACCATATAAACGAAATAATTCTTTAACATTTCAAACAGAAGCAAAGAACAATGAAAAATTATAAGTGTTCTATTAAATCATGTTTTGTCAATTGCTTGTAGAGATTTGTGTCAAGAATATGATAAAGATCTATAAAATAGTCCATATAAAATCTTACGAACATGATAAAGATCCATTTAAAAAAAATACAGTAAATATGTATATATATCAGGTTTTCTACAAATTGATATCCTAAAATATCAGCCGCGAGCAACAATGTGAACCTCGTTCGTACACTACATAATGTGTTAAAATTGAAAAAATAGGATAACCGGTTTATCGTTCTATTAGTGGTCTTTCCCCCCTCCATAAGACAGTTTTAAGCTTGACAAAAGCAAGCATGATAATGTCTCCTCCCACATAGTGATGTTGCTGATAATGCATGCTATTGTCTCAAAGCTGTGATACGAGTATTACAGAGCAACTGAGCAAAGTGATATAGACTGAGGGAAGGACAATAAATGACTACCTCTATAGCTTTCTTAAGATCAGGTAGAGCATCAGGACTTATGGAGATCTGTGTTGTGGAGGTTGGTTTATTTTTAGCATCTTTTGGTGCTTTGCTTCCTTTCTTACTAGCTGGGGACTGTGATGGTGTTGGGCTTGGAAGTTCTGGCTCCTTATTTCCATCTGGAATCCAGGGCTTCATTAAAGCAAAGGCCAATGCACCACATACATTCACCAACATAACTGTTTCTCTGAAATCATAAAGGTACTTGCTTATCAAAACATGACAATAGAAATTGAAAATAAATCAAAATTCAAATATGATGCATTTTAAGCTAATAAGTAGATACAAGCAATAAATATAAGCTCTTATTCAATGTTACAACCTCTGGTCTTTTTTTTATTTTCCCTATACCCCTTTTTAAAATAACCACATCTTCTTATATCTCTTAAAATATAAAGGATGTTTTCCATATTTTTTATGGTATTTTCTGGCAGCTAAATATCATGTAATGTAGTTAAACCTTCTTTGTAGAGTAAACAAACAATGATTATAACAGACCACATTCTTACTCAAAATGGAGAAATGTGTAATAAAGGGGGATTTGCTAGATTTGACTCGACTCATCAAACTTTTCAGACATATTTTTTAATTTGAAAATGGAAAACGGAAGACTCTGCAAGATATAGTAGAGCAGACAGCTATGAGCTAGAAAATACATTTACCCAGCATGGCCAACTTTCTTTAAGCCATCAAAACATGCCATTAGAGGGTCCATGATTTCCCTATGTCTATTCTGTGTCAGTACATGGTTATTGTAGTTCCAAATGTAGGCAGAGGCACAACAGACAAGCCATGGCTCCTCTAGTTCTACACCAAGGTCAAGGCCTCTCAAGAAACTCTTAGTCCCATCTTGTGATAAAGATTTAATCCAATCACTGAAAACATAAGAATTGACAATGATTATTGTGAGTCTTTTTATTCCACTTTTACATACTATTTTTGGGTACTGTTAATGGAAATAAATAGGTGACACTTGAACAGAGAATTTGCAACATTTCAACTAATTAGTTCATACAACAATCATTTTTTTTTGGTCATGTCAGACATTTTCTATTGTGATGTCCAGTTTTGGCAGACAAACAGTAAAAAGGTGTATTGTGGTATCAGCCAAGCTAGATATTAACCTTCTATGACCCCTAGTGCCATATGTTTGCTTTTATCGGTTTAACCAATTGTAATCTCAGCAAAACTACAAATTTAACCTTCACTGAATACTGCATATATAAAGAAGAAAATATATATTACTTCGTATTCATCTTAGTATTTCATTCTCTCTTATTTTGAAATAACCATAACATTTTAACTGGTCTAATGGAAGTTTCCTCCATGGTTATATTTTCAACCATGGAGATGTTAGATAATAATATGAAGTCTAAAGATTAGATCAAATATGAAATCATTCCTCAATACAAATGTATAGAAATATGTAACAAATTTAAGATATTTGTGGACAAATAAATTAACAAGCAGACAAGAGGTAAAATACCCACTATGTGTGTACGTGTGGGGAGGGGTAGGGTATAACATATTCTTCATGTAAACTTTTCATTGCCAAAACATTGCTATTTAGTTCATTCAAAATCCAATTTACATACTAACCAGTATTCCAGCCAATCAGGATCTTCCTCTGGTTTTTTGGCCACATAACCTTTAGGTCGTTTACTTTTATCTACTGGTGGTATAGGCATGTCATTCAGTTCTACACCTTCTGTCCTCAGTAAATGTACCATAGCCTTTAATATAAAAATAGATGTGATGTAAACAAAGTCAATACATAGAACCTGTTTTGAAGGCACCACTTAAAATACACTAAAACAGTAAAAAATCAATAGGAATTAGGACAAAATGATAAAATTTTTGGCATTCCAGGTCAAAAGGGAGATAGAAGATATGTTTTGACATTCAACAACCAGTATTACCTCTCCTTGAATAAACTGCACTTCTGCCAGCATACGAATCAAATCTTTATCATACAACGGTACAGGTCTCTCTGGACTGGATGGTCTGGTTCCAAGTTTACTATCTGCCTTACTTTTATCACCTAAATCAGTACCAGATGTTGTTCCTTCAGGAACAGTAGAAACAACAGAAGCTCCTGTGTCTCTCATTTTTTCTGGTTTAGGACTGAAAAAGTTAATTTTCTAAATTAATTCCATTGTAAAAAAAAAAATCGTACTGACAGGTAAAAACAGTATGAACAAAATTAATGTAAATGCAACATGTACTATAAGCCAATGTAAAATTAAATCCTGTCCTTGTATTTTAAAAATATTTCTAACTCTATTTAAATATCTTTTGTTTCATATATATAATTAACAGTAAACAATAATATGACTTATATCATTTTGTTTATTACTTTAATTATGTTGAAAAAAATATTTGTGTTGTTGGGTTGCTTTTTGATTGATGATACCCAGTAATTCTTTTGTTAAAATATTTCTAATAAAAAATTGTGAAAAATATTCTGATAAAATTTGTGATAAAGACTTTTAGTATCTCACCTTTCTGTTTTGATGGGAGAAACATTTTTCCATCTATCATCATCATACAGGAGACAGAATCTGGCTGCTACACGACACACATCCCAAACCTCTTGTTTTCTTGCTGTCTTAGCCAAATCTCCCCATAAACGTGCCCTATAAATTGTAACAACAATATTTTAACATATGCTGCATTCCTGACCTCTTCTTTGCTTGCTATGCCAAATTTGATCAAAACTGATTGCAGTATGAATTAACAAAATGAAAAGCATCCCATATCAGATATTTTCTATCTCCTTATCAATCTTTAAAAAAAGTACCCCAAACAAGTTCTCAGCAGTTAATAACATATTTTTTTCTACTAAAAGTAAAATAAAAATTCAAACAAATATATAAACTTCAAAATGTCTGCTCCTCTTTCAATTTTAATTCTCAGTACATTATTTTAGTCTAAATGTCTTAATTATTAAGCAAAGCAAGAATGTATCTTTCCAAAATATTGTGAAGTGTTATCAAGTTTTAACATTGTATAATTATTATATATATAATTCTTGTAACTATTTCATTGTTATTTTTTCTGTTAATACTACATATCTACAAACAAATTTACAATACATCAATCAAACAATAGTCACTCCTCAAAATTTATAAGGTTGTGAAATTCTTCCTACTTTCAAATTAATCTGCAATCACAAATTAGGCTACTTTCTAATATTTTATGTAATTATATGAAGATGTCACATTAATTCATTCAAATTATTCAGTTAGAATTATACAGAAGCATCTATCATTATCTAGCAACAAACATAAACACAATACTTAACTCTTCCCTCCCGTCGCCATGGCTGTAACAAGCATCAACATATTAATTCCCGTAAAAATGGTCTCATTTTTGTAACACTTTAAATTCTCATAACATTATTTTCAGGAATTTTTAGAATATACTTCCGATATCTTATTTATGAACAATATTGTATGTGGAAAAAACAAACAGAAAAGAACAATTGATTGTAAATGTGAAGCGTGCAATAAACTAAAGACAACATCAAATCATTCTGTTCTGATCAACTTATTTGTGTTAACATCACAACTACATACCGCCAGTGGGTAAGCTTATATAAATCTTCATAACTGTCATTTATAAAACTGACAATCAACAATCCAATATATATCATCTATTTTCCAATTTGATTAGTGTATGCCTTTTTCTATTTCTTTAATTTTCATTAAAAGAAACCAGTAAGATTGTCAGCTACTGCTTTTAAAATTACTAACAATACACAAAGGTACATGCTAAAAAATTTTAATAAACAGGAAGTAGAAGAGCAATGGATCCGAAAACAATTAATTCCTGAGAAAATTTGCAGAAATTTCATAAATGGTCATTATGTATAATAATAAGGATCTTTTGTTTAATTTTACTACTTATAGAAGTGATTCAAGGTTTTATTGTTGCTAATTGAGGTTACTTGCATATAACAACCTGAAGAAGCACTAAGAAAAAAGATACTTGCAAAGCAAAAGAAAAAAAACTTATTTTACACAACGGCTAACTCTAAATGTCTGTAATAAAGTATATATCAGCTATATGTTTAACTCATTTATTTCGTGCAATACAAATGACTATATATAATAGATAAGTATATAATATTACAAGCAACATACACAATGAGGTAAACATTTATAGAATTGTAAAGTGCCTAAGAAATATCCAAATATATATTGGTGCTTCTATTTAGAAATACATTTAACAATACTTGGTGCTTACATATATGATATTTGTAAATCTCACCTTTCTCTATCATTTTCATCCCCTAGCCTCTTTAAATGACCTTCAGCTTTCTTCACACATTTGTTAAATTGCCTGGCTTTATTTGCAAGTTTCTTTATTTGTGTCTGGGGAGCTTTCCCACCTGTGACATCTAAGAATTTAAAATAACACACTTTTAGCTATATATATGTGTTCAACAATTTTTGTTTTCTTTGGGAAGGGTTTGCGAAATACCTGACAATAATCAAGACACATGTTTACATTGTCTTGTGCATTTAAAAATATATTTAATATTTTATATAAAATCTCTTCAGATTCATATCATTGTAAATTTACCAATAAAGCCTTTTATTGTCAATGTCTGACACCAAGTTTTAATTTTTTTGTTTTTAATTTTGTGATTCTATAGGCAGTTGGTACATGTATTTGAGTGTGTGTTTTCTTTAACAAAAAGTCATTTCCAACCTAACATGAATTCCTTTTTTATTCATGTTGCACATCTACATACCTTGTAGGTCAGTAGAATTATACTGTATTAATATAGTAATTTCTTATCTTTTTACTAAATATTGTTAAAAGAATATTTAAATTAAAAATCATTTTGTTGTTCAAGATAAAAAAGAAAAAAAAAATCATCTGTAAAATCTAAAATGCTACTTTGTCGGTACTGAATTGTTTATTGTTTATTTTTATACATAAAATTGTAGTTTATTTATTATGATGAAATAATAAACTTATAAACTAATACAAATGAACAAAAGCACAAATGTGAATTTTAAGGTAGCACTACAGTCAGAATTTTCTGTCTTCAATCAACAGTCTTTAAAAATTAATTTCTCTAAAACTACTCGATGGATTGTTAAAATTTTTAACTCATTTTAAAGCTGAAATATAACTCTTTCTTAATCTATTTAAAAATTTATTTTTGGTTTGATCAATCTCAAAATATAGCTCATTAATTGCCAAAAAAGTGGTCTTCCAACTTGGATCAAAATGGCACATTCATGTCAAATGGCAGTAAAAATTTGTTTTCATCCCTTTAATCAACCATATAAAATCAACAAAACCGTGTCTTAGATTTTTGATATATGCCTCCAGTAAGAAGATATATCTGATTTAACTGCTGGGTTCCAAACCTCATTTCACCTTTCATCTTTGGAGACCTATAAATTCATTTAGAAGCATATTATCTAAAAACTGGGACACGGTATTGTAGAAAATACACCCTTTAATCATTTATATCAAATTCGGGCCAAAGGGGGTACCCATAAAGATTCTATTTTCATTTTTTCATTACAATTCTCATGAATTTTTTTTCTGAGAAATGACCTAAAAACTGAATTTCCCCCTTAACACCTCTATAAAGCCAATATAAATACACAAATTCCACTGGGAACACTCCAGGAGTGTTCTGATACCATTACTATATCAATAGAACCACACACTTTGTGTCTTTGATGCTCTAATGCTGTAAATTTTGCATTATATGTGAACTGTCCTACACTAACTTGGCATTTGGCGGGAGTTTGACGTCACAGATTTGACCAACA
Source organism: Mytilus galloprovincialis (assembly GCF_965363235.1). Classification (NCBI taxonomy): domain Eukaryota; kingdom Metazoa; phylum Mollusca; class Bivalvia; order Mytilida; family Mytilidae; genus Mytilus; species Mytilus galloprovincialis. The sequence goes on from NC_134841.1 coordinate 21,860,908, forward strand.
TCTATAAAGTAGTAATTAAATATAGACAAAGCTCCGCCTCTTTCCAGACAGTCTAAGATAAGAGAATAACATGATTGACCAGCTGTATATGAGCAATGTTTAACATCATTATTCTCTCTATATATAAGAATAATTTTCATTTGAATTTTAAAAAAGAAATAAACTTTGTCTGAAATAAGCTAGAACATTAAGAGAAGTGTGCATAAAAAACATTTTCATAAAAAGATAAAGAATTGGACCATCCTCTTCTTGAAAATACACTTTTCCTCAGATTTTTTTTAATTTAATGGAACTGAAAAATTACACTTAAACTGAAAATTAGTTAAAATGCATAAAACTGTATTCAAATGAAGAAGACCCAGGGAATAAATTTACACCGGCAGTCAGAGGCTTTTAATACTTTCCCACTCTTTTCCATAGTATTTTATTTTTATTTTTGGTAGATTTTTTCCCTTTAGATTTTTTCTTTTTCTCTGTTCACTTCCCTGTTATATAAATTATTTTTGTTGCAAAACAATGAGATAAGACTACAATATTTCTCTTGTTGTCAGGGATTAACAGCAGGACACTGGCATCAACAGATGATTGACATATTAGCCCCTCCCAAATGCCTATATATTTAGATTAATTAAATTACCATGTGCTTTTATTTACATAAGTCAATTATCAATTTACTCCCTGTTGCAATAAGATTATGACTTTGGGATTTTTACATACTGTGCAGAATAGTACTAACTTCAAAATTATGTGATAAAAAAAATATCTTCAAAAAATCATTGTTAGACTGTAGTGCTACCTTAAAAAAATATTAAATATGGGAAAACATAACTTTTCCTATACCAGTAGCCTAGTTCTACATTATATCCCTTAGCTGACAAGCAGGTTCAATCAACTTTGTACAACTGAATGACTTATTTACATAAAAAAAACAAAAAACATTAGTAAATAGAGATATGTTACAAAGATACCATTACCAGAAATGAGAATTATTAAATAACTGAAGTTAACACAAAAAAGTACAGATACTTGAGAGTGCTGAATTTTAATTCAACTTGGAAGCATGAAACCAAGTTTAATATGAAAATTGTATACTAGAATACTGGTGATCTTTCACTTTATAAAATTCTATGTTTTTAAGCCTGTTATTAAAGTATTGTATATCAGTTGTTATAAAGTGAAACATACATATATCTTAGTGAATATGTTAGTTCTACATTGTTAAATGAGATTTGCTTTTAATAGCTTCTTGCTTATCTTAAGAAATATCCAGCCAAAATCTATAAAGAGACATGATAATTGAAATCTGATACATGGTTTGGTGCTTATTTATACAAAATAAAACTATTTGGCTGCCGCAGACCTAAAAGTGTTAATTCTAAAAATAAGGAGTTCAAATATTCTTCTAATATTTTTAATATTTAACCTTTTAATATTTTTTATAATTGAGATATGGATAACAGCCTTTTTAAGGAGTAATTCATAGATTTTTCTTTCGTTTCAAGTTTTTTTTGTCTTTATATCTCAACAGATGAAAATAATACAGCATTTCAAACATAAACAGCTACATTATCAAAAAAGGGTCTGTTGTGCTACCTTTAACTAAGTAGTGTAAAAATTAACACGAAATAAAATAAAAAGTATGCGAGGTGAATAATCATCTTTTTTTTCTTTTAATAAAGCAAATAGCAAGGTATTAATTTTATTCATTTGTAATAGCAGCTAAGAGAACAGTCAAAATAATGTAACTAAGAAGGAATAGCAACTATAATAAAAACTAAATGAGGAACCTGAGTTATTATTTTCTCCATTCTTCTCTGAAAAAGGAAGGGTGCAAGCAAAATAACTATCAATACAATATAAAATATGCAAATCTAAAGTTAAGTATGGTATCATATAAAAAGGGAAAGTTCAAGCAAAATAATGCCATTGCAACTACAATATATATATTTCTATTCATCTAAAAAGATGTCATTATAATTCACAGTGAAATGAGGAGTTAAGCAAAATGAATGTAAATTAATTATAATTATGGGACTTTTATGATGTCAGGACAGGGGCGGATGCAGGAATTTTCGAAAGGGGGGTGCTAACCCAGGGCACCCAGGGCAAAGGGGGGGTGCAAAACATATGTCCCGATACAAATGCATTGATCGGCAAAAATAAAGGGGGGGTGCGCACCCCCGGAACCCCCCCCCTGGATCCGCCACTGCAGGAAATGAATTCTGAGTTTGATCGTAAAATTATTTTATGAAAAGACCAACTCGTGTTCTAAGGAGTAAGTAATGTTTCATGCAAATCACTTTTTGGAAAATACAATTTACCATGACTCCCAAAATTAAGGAATATTTGGATAATTCAAATAATGTGTCAATCTTCCTAATACCGGGCATTCTCATTAAAAGAAGAAATAATAAAATTAACATATTTAAAAAGCAAACACAGATAAATACATAACTATTAAGGTAGATTATTACATTGCAAACTATGGGAAACAAGCAAACAAATACATGTATTTATAAAAGTTAAAATATTACAGTGCTAAAAAACAAGGGTGTTTAGCACATGTTTATTTCAAACATTTACACCAACTACTACAAAAAGTTAGAGCAAGTGAACATATCAAATCTATTTCTTTAAAATAATTACATTTAAAAGCAGGGGTTTAATAAATAAAACTGTAAAGGTAAAACCTACAAAAGGTATTAAAGCAAAATAATGTCAGGGTTATCCTATAAGCACATTATAATCTACTACAAAATATCAGTTATACCTTTAGTGTCACTCTCACTATCTAAGACTAACTGGAAAGCATCTGGTGCTAGAGCCTCTCCTGCCTTTACTAACAACGATCTCTTCATTCTCATGGTACCAGAATCAGCTTTCCTAGCCTAAAATATACAGAATTTAGATGAAGACTGTTTACTAACAGGTAGCTCAGAGAATTTGCCGTGTCAGAATCTAATGCATTCTGGGTAATATTTCAAAGAGTACACCAAAACGTTGTGATTGGTTTAAAACTGGATAAACAATAGAATTTCAACCAATGACATAACGTTATTTTCATTTTGGTGTAAGAACAATGAGATTATCCATAGTCATTTAGATTCTTAAAAGGCCAATTAGAACCTTTGAAGCCTTTATCTACAGTGATCCATTTATTTCACAATGCCTGTTTTAATCTTTCCACTCAAGAAAATGTTGTCTAAACAGTGTAGTTCAGAGCTCAACAGATGACATATACACTTGTTTATTAAGTGAATAGTCTGTAAATTTACCTGTCTTTTTATTTTTGTTATTTGATTTGTTATTTTGTTCTCTCATTAATGTATACCTCTCATCTCTTTTCAATCATAGTAAAAACAAAACTGCATTCAATTTTCATTTGGTGAACAGAGATTTTCTTTCATTGCATATTATCTTGATTGATCTATCTTTGTTATTGTACTAACAGTCATGGGGTTTAATCTTTAAGAATTAATGGCCTATTGCTATTGAGACATAAGATTTGTTAATATCAGAATGTGTCAAAGGAGCTGCCAAATAAATTGTTTGATTATATATATATATATATATATATATAAATGCAGCCATTTCACAAACGCCTCAATGGCCACAGGAGTGACCTCACAAAAAAACCGTATATTCCTGTCAGCCAACATTTCAGGTTACCAGATCACAATCTGAAAGATTTTGATCACATGAAGATCCTTGTGATCGAACAGGATTGTACATGGCAACATAGGCAAAGAGAAAATCGGGAGAGGTTTTGGATAAAAACACTGGGTGTCCTCCATCCAGATGGAATCAATAGAAAGAAATAATTAAATTTACAGTCTAGTGTTTATATTATTATATTCAGGATTTTGGATTAAAATCAATCGACCAAAACTTACCTGTATTATTAGTGATCTATGTTTACACCTTATACATTATATCTCATTATTGTTAAAACTTTTGTCACCGAAGAAGGCCATTTGTTGAGCCGAAATATTTGCAATTATTGTATAATTTATATCATCTGTTCAGTTTTTCCATCTTTGTGCAATGATATTCAACACTTTTTAGTGTTTTGTTTTCCATCTATTTATCGGTATTGTTACACAATCTTTCAGACTCATATAATTTTTCCTGTTTGTGTAGTATTGTCAATTTTGATGATCCAATACCTATTAAGTTTACTGGTTGGTAGATTCGTATAGACTCTATATATATATATATATATATATATATATATATATATATATATATATATATATATATATATATATATATATAATATAGATAGTGAGAGTGACACTAAAGGTATAACTGTTAATATATATTGGTGTATAGAAAGATACACTGTCCATACCTGTTCTATAATCATGGCTGCCATGTCTTCTGGTCTGTCTGGCTGTTTATACAACTGAGCTCTAAGCTCTAGTCTATGTAGAGCTACTTCTAATCTCTCCTTATACACAGCTCCGTCATCCAATTGTATTGCCTATAATTTACATACAAATACATTATTTACTTTTCTTATACGATCCTTCGTAGTTTTACCTTCGTGTGTCAACTGTTATATTGTTCTTTGCAAAATTATATATGGTCTCAACTTTATTTATTGACTATATGGTCATCTGAGGTCAAATCGATATATAGTTAATTAGATGGCATCTGGACTAAAATACACACGAAACAAACCTATATATTATCTACCCCATGCTCTGTAAACTGTTTATTTTAGACTTTTGATAGTTGGGATAAATGTTTTACATTGTTATAAATCAAATATGAGAATTTGAGTCAAATCAGTGACCATGAATTTGACAGCTAGTGCCCCTTTAACAATAGAATGTGATTAAAACATTCAGCTGGTGTTTACAGAGTTACCTCCCTGTAGTTTTATGTACATCCTTAACATTTCAACGGCAGCGTTATATTACTGTTACCTTTAACTATTCACTCAGGCATTATATTACCTTTTTCAGATGATCCATGGCTACTTGTATTTGTTCCTGATCCTCTTCACATTTAGACAGTTCTGTGTGGATCTGACATCGCAAGTTAATTAATAAACTGAAAGAAGAGATAAAAATTTTCACATTTAGACAGTTCTGTGTGGATCTGACATCGCAAATTGATCAACAAATTAAAAATAGAAACGTAAATCTTCACATTTAGACAGTTCTGTATGGATCTGACATCGCAAGTTAATCAATAAACTTAAATAGATAAAAATCTTCACATTTAGACAGTGCTGATGGACCTTGCATCACAAATTGATTAACAAGATTAACAAACTAAAAGTAGAAACACAAATCTTCCTACTTATTCCAGAACAGATATTTCTTATATTATTATATCCTGTTAAAATAAATGTTTTTCTGCTGGTCAATTCTAAACAAAATGTTACCTATGAATTTCTTCCAGAGCCTCAGCTAACAGTGTGAGAGGTTTTCTGATGTGTTTACGGAGATTGGACTGTATAAGAGGTAAGCATAGGTTGAATGTTGTAACACATCCAGCTTGTATAACGTTTGGGTCTCCATTCCTTATAGCATTCATCATTGTCTCTTCACATCTCTTGATGGCTTGAAGTCTAACCTAATAATATTAATAAAAGCTTTTTACAAGTATTTTTATCAAATATTATTCTCATTAAATGTTATCGTCGTTGTTATCAGTGTACATTCAAGTATTACTAACTGTAAATTCAGAAATTATTGTGAGTTTTTTATCAGTAAATAATGGAACTGGGTGAATATCACATTAATAACGACTCTGAAATAGAAAGGAAAATATCTGTATGATGTTTCTTCAGATCGCAATAACTCATTTTGGATTATTGAGGATTAGCAATAATTTCATAGTTTTTTTTATGTAATATGAACGTTTTTTTCACATTGTGTTTATTTGCTTGATTTGGAGTGCTCTGTCTCCTTCAACATGTATTATAGTCATTTTCCCATTGTCTGGGAGAGAGGTTTGCCTATTTAGCATTCATTTTTAATATGTTAACATTTATAAATTACAATCCACCTGATGAATGAAACACTAGTCATTAAATCAAAAACTTGACTCACGTCAACTGAGGATTTCTGATAAGATTCCTGTTTGTCTCCTAAACTTTTCACTGTTAAGTCACTCTGTAGAAACTCCAACTCTAAAAAGAATCCAGGATCCTACAAAAAATTCAGGTTTTATTATAGGATTAAACGCCTTTTTAAAGAAATTTATTGGTGTATAAACTCGACCAATTCACTCACAAACAAATAAAAGTCCTTCGGATATGTTTGTGAGTGACTTGGTACAGTTTATAACCAATAAATTCCTTTAAAAAGGCATTTAATCCTTATAATTCTTTAAAATTGGAAATAGGGAAAATATATTTCCACACTCGTAACCTCTATCCCAAGTAAGTTGTATATTTGTATCATTGAATAGGCCTGGCACATGAATTTATTTGTTGTCTTATGCAAAAATATGTACCCCTTGAAATTTGCAATCTTATGAAAATAAACTACAAAAATTCTTACTCATTCAAATGAATCTTTTCGTTTTTGTTATTTTCTTCAACGATTAACTTGCAGTGAAATAAATTTTGTTAACGTCTGTGTTATTATCACCGCCATCTTGTTTACATTGGTTACGAAAAGAAGTTCGGTCAACGTCGTCTATCGAAAAATAACCAACGTCAAGATTAACCACCAGAAGTCCTCTCAACCAATCATATCAACGTATTCCCTAATATGCAAATCATATAAGAATTATATATAAATAAAGGAGATACTGAAAAACATGTATTTTTTCTGATATATAAAATTTGACTGAAAATAGAATATTTTAACTGTATAATATCTCGCAGGAAATCAAAGGGGACTCTCTTTAATTTTTTTTGCTGTAGAATCATTTATGTAACCAGTTAATGTGTAAAAATCCCCAAGTGATAAACATTATTACTTTACTCAGTGAGGTCAATGTATTCATTCACAATTTGTAGAAGTGCATCGTCCGTAAAATATGGACTGATCTATTTTATTCTGTATGGTATTCTCTATTTGTGATATTCCATCCAACAGGCATGAAATTGAATACCAAAGAGCCACAAGTTACAAATATTTACCAAATTAACTTCCGATGATTTCTTAATCCAAAATATTTGTTTATTGCATTTGAGAAATGTATCTGAGGACTTACCTAATTAGAAATTTAATCCATTCTAGAATATCAAAATAGTAAAATCAAATTGACCATACCTTTACATTAGAATTTTTCATCTGGTCAACACAATCTTGAGCAAGATCAGGAAAGTCTAACTCCAAACAGAACCTGGCTAATTCTAACAATAGATATGGTCTGAAAAATAGCATAAAGACAAAAATTACATTATTACAAACAATTTTGGCAAAAAGTCAAGTATGTTAAAAAAATGTCTGTAAATGTAGTTTGCTCAAAAGATATTCATGATATTGAATGATCAGAATAGTAATCTAGATCTAATCAGTTTTAATTTTCAGAAATCAAACAGACTTTTTTGAAAAACTTCAGTCTTCAGGTCAATTTAAAGACCTAAATTTTGAATACTGATACATGTATCACCAAATATCTTACATAAATCATTCTATCAAAATTATAAACATGTAACCAAACTCCATCGCACCACTTCAGCACAGTTTTTAAAAATAACTAGCCATGCTTATTTTTCAACTATGGTGGTATTTGAAAATTAGCATTCAATCTAACTAAAAGGTGTCAAACAAAAACTATGCACATTGTCAATTATTAAAATTACTATGCACTGCAGCACATTGTCAATTATTACAATTACTATGCACATTGTCAATTATTACAATTACTATGCACATTGTCAATTATGAGAATTATTATGCACATTGTCAATTATTACAATTACTATGCACATTGTCAATATTACAATTACTATGCATATTTTCAATATTACAATTACTATGCATATTGTCAATTATTACAATTACTATGCACATTGTCAATTATTACAATTACTATGAACATTGTCAATTATTACAATTACTATACAAATTGTCAAAAATCAAAATTGCCAAACTTGGAATGTTAAAAATGCAGTAAATGTGTCAAACATTGTTGAGGCATCATTTTGTCATGGTTTAATGTTGTAACTTATTTTATTGAAAATCAAACTTGTGTAATCACAGTATGCTCAAGTGCAAAGCAAAACAGCATCTGTTGCGTGTCAAAATCAGAGTCTAGAAAGGGCAACTTGAGGGTGACACAAACTTGGCTTTTGTGTGATTAAAAGCAAAACTGTACATTTTGGAGTGACAATGTTCACTTTGAATGCAATAATTTAAGAACTGAATTGTTCCATGGAAATACATGTATATATTTTTTTCCCATTTTTTAATAGATGTAACATTGTAATAACAAAAAAAGGTCACCACCTTATCTATGGTTTTGCAAGTTTCTTAAATAAAGCAATGAAAATAGTTTCTTCTCTGATCACCTCTAAATTTCTACTGGGCAACATGGGGAAACAGTAACCATATCAATAATACCTTTCTAGCAGAAAATATGAGAAGTAAACTAAATTAAGTTAAAGCTTCTTTGTAGGATACAGAAAAAAAACTTTTATATTTCAAAACAGCTAAATAGATTTTTTAAGACATTCCAAATATGAATATATATATAAAACTACAAAGATAACAGATGCAATTTTTAATATAAATAACTGTTTAGACATAAACATTTCACATAACTACAATATTGTTATGTTAAAAGAAAGTTTTGTTAATTGTATATTCCTATATATATATATAAAGATCAAGTACCATTATACTTCCTTAGAAAAAAACGGACAATATTCTGAATTTGATCAAACAATAATTTAACAAAGCAAGAAGAGTTATACAAAAGCCCTTATTATGATAAAAAATATCAATACAAAAACTGAATGCTGTACAGGGACTTTTAATTGTTCTTATAAGAAAAACTTATGTATATATTAAATAATATGTAGGTGCACTTATTTTTTATTATTCAAGGTGGATTAATTATAAATGCAATTAATATTGAAATTAACAGATGTCAACAAAACAGTAAACTATAATAATAGTCTGGATTTTTTATTTAAAACATTGTAATGAAAGTAATCATTCTACATTCAATAATCTAATTTTTGGGCAATCCTAATTCCTGAATAAATAATTCCTATAATAAAGTAAGAACGGGAAATTGAAGCAAAGAACACATCAAATTTCTGTCAAATTCAAATTGCTGCAATCTTTACCTGTCTGGTGCATTAACGTCTAAATTGCTGAAATAACGTAATAATCAAACAATGAACAAAGTTATCTTGGTTAATTCATAATAGTTGTTGTTAAAAAGACAAGTCAACAAACATTTCATCTATCAAATCTCATAATGATCTTATTGGTTTAAAATTAAATGGAAGCGCTGTGTCTCACTAATTGAAATGAATATAAAATTGTCATCAATTAATTGAGAGCAAACATGAAGTCATGCATAAACGAGATAAAAATCTCTCTACCAACAGTAAATTTCTACAGGTGCTGAGGTGAAGCAGAATGGGTTAATCCAAATTAAACTTCAATCTAAAACTAATCATAATGTTTATACATACTAACTATCTATATAGTCATAGAAGTCAATAAAAGATCAATATCTGAAGAAATTGATGAGAAATATGTCAGTATGTTGTTTGTAAGTTCAGGAATTGTTTACCTAAAGGGGAAGAAAAAAGAATGAAAATATTGATAAATTGATAAATTCAATATTTTACACCAAATACCAAACAATCAGCTTAAAAACTGATGACATGACATGACAAAAAGTGTCTATTGGAAATTGTATGATGGGGGTTAATCATATATAGTTATGAAATTTTTGACAAATAATGAGCTAATTCTTCTGTTAAATAAGTACTTAAAGGGAGATAACTCTTTAAAAACCCTATAGCTAATGAAATAACAGGAAGTTCTAGAAGTGAAATTCTACATATTAACGAACCAGTAAATAAAAAGACACTAAGGGTAAGGTTTTTTGTAACATTAATTCAACTTATCTAAATATTTTTGGCCAAAAAATTTATCTAAGTTCATATTTTAGTTTGCCATTGATTAAGAGTGATATACTATGACAATATGGTAGAATCAAGTGAAATGACAGTTTAACTATTGGGTGTTGTACTAAATGACTGTATCTGGTACTAGTTATGTAGGTATCCTCTAGTAAATTGTACTAACAGACTCTTTAGAGTACAAGTTCTGTGTGTATGATCTAGTTACATGACAGAAAAACAACTGCACTTTCACTACAGGATCAAGGTCCCTAACAAATTATGAGTGATAAAACTCAAGAAAACTAGTGCCCAAAGTCAGACAAAGTTATACATAGAAGGAGGCTTAAGACAAGACAGAAGAGACAAGACAAAACATAAACAACTCACTTGTCCAAGCTTTCTGGTTGTAGCTTTTTGGTAGATGTTGGGGTCGGAGTACGACGACCCTTTACCGGCGTCTTTCTGCGTGAAAAAAGTGAATAGTCTACTTGTTTATGTTGTGTTTAGTGAAATTATTAATAAAGCAATATATTTTATGTTCAAATAACAATTATCAGCAGTTATATTTTGATTCTTTTTATTGGAATAAGTTATTCATTAATCACCATTAAGGTCAAGTTGAATGAAGTTCCTGCCATCTGATGTTTATTTGTGTTTTCTCTTAATTGTTGAAATGTAAATGAAGTTAGCTATTTGAACAGAAAATGAATTGACAATTTAGTTAATTAAATTCATATTAAAAGTTACATAATTTCACTTCTATGGTAATTGCTATGACTAATTCTACATATTATAACTTAAATTGATGGTTGATTATTAGTTAATTCCACAACTTTTTAATGTTGTATCTTTATCATCTTAAACAAATCAATATAAATGACTTTAATTTGTCAGTTACTCCTAAAATATATCTATTCCTAGAAAATATTTCTGAAAACACAAAAATTACAAAACTTTATTATACAGCTCCAAGAACATAATATAATATTAAAGCTCTTTATTTCAGACTTAATATAATAAACAATCCATGCTAAGAATACAATCAATCAAAAAAAAAGCATGAGAGAAAACAAGAAGATAACTTTTTGTCATTCAGATTCAGAATCAAAGAAAGGCAAAGTACACAAAAGTATTGCAAAGGTCTTCACCAAATATAATCAACTCAGAATTCACTCTTTTATATCAAATATTAAATCTCTGTGTACACTTCTAGCTTAAAATAAAGGCAATAACATTATTTTTTTTCAAATCACCAGACTTTATTTATAACTTACAAATGAACTTTTATAACAGATAATCAGACAGTGATTGTATTTAAAAAATCTTGAGGGATTTTTTTTTTCTATGACAAAAACCCAAGTTTCAACAAAACTCATTTAACAGCCAAAAAACTTCTAAAGAAACATGAAATCAATTAATGTGGACACACCCGCCATCTAGCCTATGTTTAGATGCATGTTGATCCATCTTGCTATGACTTCCAACCATTTTCATTGAACTTGGTTTACCTATGGACATTTTAGAACCAACCATACTACAAACCAAGAACACATACAAGTTAAATTTCTTTTCTGCATTACTTTTTGCCCATATATTTACTATTTATTTGAGTTTTTGGCATTTAAGGAATGCTATCCACTAGAGATCATCAAAAAAGCCCACCCAACCCAGAACATTTAATGTTTTCTATTTACTTTTGACTAAAGATACAATGTCATCTCAAAACTAGCATTTTGATGTCCTTTAATAATTATCACTAATATTACATCATGCATATTTTTTAGACACATGCACATGGTAGCATTCTATTGATTCATGCCACGACTTACACATCCCCTGGATCATTTTCTTCCTCCTCAAATGATACATTACGTTTTGGTAATTCTATTTCACTGATTATTTTATCAAGGTCCTCTAAACTGTTGATAAAAACCATCAAAGTTATGTTTCATAATAAATAATCTATTACTTAAGTACTTTAGCTTACTTTTGTTTCCTGTCATGTTTAGGGAAACTAAAAAGTTTTTAGAACCTTATATATCTTCAAAATTTAAATTTCTGCTCTCTTTAATTTTACAGCCATACGTCATAGCCTTATAAAGCAGTTTTAAGTTATCACGATTCAAATCAGGGCAAATGGATACTCTTTCATAATTAAATCATATCTATTAACTATTTCTTGAGATATTTTTTTTATGGATACACATAAAAAATAACCATACAGAGTCTTCATTTCAACATCCCTTTAAATCAACCTGTAGCTTACCTTTAAAGTGCAGAACTCATGCTATAACACTGGTATTTGTGTGCAAACTAACCATGATGACAGATGGAGTTTTTAAGTTTTAAAATTGAGTGAATTTTTATTTCAATAAACATGATAAACAACAAAAGCAGTATTCTATAAATTTATCAAATAAAAAAAATAAAAAACTTATCTTTTATTCTTTATTAAAAAAACAATTCTACACCAATAAAGTTTCCTTTTAACTAAAACTGAACAATATTGAAATGTCCTAAACAAACTTTTTCATCATAGACCGTGTGGTTAAACTTGTGCTGTAAATTTGTGATGACCACACATTGTGAATGATTTTCTTACTTTAATCACCATCCTATTTTTACTTACGAGGGATATTTTGAGACTTCTTTACGAGACTCATGTTGTCCAGATGAAGAAGCTGATAATCTAATAAAAAATCTTTATATGGTCAATACTTTATCTCATGATTCAAACCTACACTTTTATTTTTATATTGTAAACTTCAGCTTTTAAATTCTCACAATTCCAATTTATATTGCCAGTATGCTTTGAGGAAAACATTGCAATCTTTGCAATTGACTTTGGTCTTTTTATGCTTTGAAAATCAATGTACTACTTAATATAATGGATCATTCACCATCAACAATTCTATAGGACTAAAAAATCAAATAAATCATACAAGGGTAAGATCATTATGGGTGGAAAAATCAACTTTTCAGGAAACATACACAATATATATTTTACTTGAGGAAGAATCGTTTTAGTTAATCTGAGCTCTATTCTATTTTCTAGATTTCAAACAATATATTTTTACATTTACAAAAGCAGTTCATTAATTGTAAAACTTGTCAAACAAACAGCCTTGGTTGTAAATGTGCATACCTTTCTTCCTCCTGACTCCGTCCTGCAGGACTGGTGGTTGTGGTAGGATGTGATGCCCTTGATTTGCCCCTGTTAGGGTTTAAGGTCTGTGGTACACCCATCTGATTCAGAATATGTTGTATCTCACTATAGTAATCTCTAGGTTCACTTATGTCATTAGCCCTGCAGGAGAAATCAAATTATTAATTATGTGGATTTTAGCCCTGAAGAGATTTCCCTCAAGTTATGTAACCATATTTTACTCATGCTTATTATTTCATTAGTTTCACATGCTATACAGAACCTTTTTTTATTATACATGTTTTGTCTCCAGTTTTTAGTTAACATTGAGGACTCTTTCTTTTATCTTAAATTAGAAATATGTAGACATTTCAGTGTGATGCTATAATTTCTTCCATTTCAAAATTCACATGAAAAGATTTTAAATGAAATTTTAATAAGTCATGTAAGTGAAGTGTAAATTCTCAGTTGTTACTATACTTACACTTTTAATTTCAATATTTTATAATAAACTGCCAATTCAGGAGAATTTTTCACATCTTTGTGCAACTTGGCTGCCTCAAGCAATTGGTTTCTAACCTTAAATATAAATGAAACAAACATTTTGTTAAAAAAAAATCAAGGAAAGTACCATATAAATGGTTGGCTTCTTTTCTCCTATTGTAACTAACTTCATGTCAGCATTCAGATGGGGATGTAAAATTTGCCACTTAAATGGGTCAGGATCTGTTTACCCTTCAGAAGCAAAGACTTTCAAACCCAGTTTTAGACAGGTTCCTGCTGTACAGTCTAAGTTTTCTATGTAGGGTTTTTATGCACTTGTCTTTTCATTGTCTTTCACTTTTTATTTTAACATGGTGTTGTACGATTTTCTTTTTGAACTTTGATAATCCCTTATACCATCAACATTTTTTAAATAAATTTCTTCATTAAACTTTACAAGGCAGCACACTCAAGCAGAAAGTTTGAAAACCACATGTACTAAAAATATAAAAAGAGCTTTAAATGTGAAATGCAAAAAAAATGCCATGAACATTTTAGTATTCATATAAATTGGTTGAAATCAATATCTCTTTTTCATACAATTTTCTTCTTACAAGCACTAAATTAGCACAATAGAATTATCATTTATAAAACAAAGATGTGAGTTAAACTTGAATGAACCAGCATTATTTGTTTTCAGTAGAAGCAATCTAACATAACATATTTAAATAAAGCTTACAATGAGGCCAAACACTTGTTTGTATAACTGAGGAACATTCTGTTTAATGAATGAAGCTGCAGGACCAGCTATTCCTGTGGCATCTGTCTTTTTACCTGCATCTAAATGACATTCTATCAGTGCACTGAAAATTAAAATAAAAAACTTTAACATCTGAATATCTTGCACTTATTACAAAACATCTGAATAACTTGAACTTGGTACAAAATATCTGAATATCTTAGCCTTGTAAAAACTATCTTAATGGTTTTCTTATCAAAACACTAAAAAAACTATGGAAGTGATTGGAACAGTTAAAGAAAAAATATGTTATGCATGTTTGATAAAATTTCCAGTATACATGGTATATGACCTACTAATGGACATTCTATGTACAACCTGCGGTAAAAAAGGAACAATTCAAATGTTACACATTGATACTTTTACTTTATTTGGCCTTTTTAACGTTTTTGGAATTGAGCGTCACTGATGAGTCTTTTGTAGACAAAACGCGCGTCTGGCGTATATACAAAATTTAGTCCTGGTATCTATGATGAATTTATTGATAAAGGCAGGTATAACATTTACCTAGGTAATACTGATCTTGTAGCAAGAATTTTATGATTTAATCTGTATTTAAAAAATGTTGAGAGCATTTTAAATCTATTTTTGCTTCTACATATGTGATTGAATAGTGCACGTTGTAAGCTAATATTGACTATAATTAAGATAACCATCAACCATAGGATGTATTATATAAATCAACTTATTTTCGCGGATACTTTATTTCGCGTTTTACCCTTTTTAAACCACTGCGCAGGTTTTTAATTTCGCGATTTTCTGATTTACTTGATAAAGTTTAATAAGGAATAATGGAAGTTTTACATATTCGTGATGATTTAAATTCACGTTTTTTTTTCTACTCGCGAAAATCAGTTGGTTTACAGTATGTAAACTTAAAGACTATTTTCCTACAATATAACATCCTTTTATTTAACCTAAAGACTTAATAGAACAATCAATACATATTTTGTCTCAGAATCAAAAGCAACATAGGAAGCAAAGTATATTACATCATTAACTGAGCTCTCCATTCAAAGTCTTGGTCATCTATATCATCCAAAGCCTTCACTACTTGATGTAAGCTGTGGGCAAGATATTGTCTGTATCTGGGTTTCAGAAAAGGACGACAGAACTGCCAGTAAATCACTGATGCATTGTAAACCAGAAAATGGTATCTAAAAAGAAAAATTTGAATAGAATGAGGTCAAATACAAACAAGGATTCTCATAAAAAAAAACAAGAATAAATAATATTTAAATCATTTTTGAATGTATTTTTTTCCCATTTAAAAAGAAATGAAATACAAAGATTATGGTGTAATCCATTAAACTGAATTCATGAGTTTAAACAAACTTTTTTTAAGAAAATGTATACATGTATTTGTAAGGAGTTGTCTCCCATTGGCCTGATGCTGTTGTTGCAAAAATCAATATACCACTGTCACAACACCATGCATAATTATTTGGACTAAATTTTCTAAATCATAATCGGGTTTAGTGTAAAAACTGTGTTTCATTAGATACTGTTTGCCTTTAAAGAATCCATAACTGACTAGATAAATTCCACAAAAGTTTGATTTAGTGAATACAATAATATCAACACAACCAGGGGTTTAATGACAGTGCACATCCATTGTTAACTTATCTTCTCAAAAACAACTTATCAAAATCTCCTTCTAATGTGCTTTAAAGAGGACTCTGTACACAATAGAGTAAAGAAGTAACACCAGGAACAGATTATCACATATATTTTGTAATTTATTGATGGCATCAACTCAAAGACAGTAAAAGACTTTGACATAACAGGACCACGGAGTTGCAGTCATCCTTGACTATGAGAATTCAGGCTTATTATGTTGTAACCAATGGCAATGGGTTATTCTAATATGAAAACAATATACCAGCTAGTCTATTTCACATCATGTTTTTCTTTTCATAATTATTTCGGGTCTAAACTAAACAAAATTTTTAGCTTTTAAGGTAACTGTCTTTTGTTGAAGGTTAACTGGTGATTTTCTTGAATAACATTTATTTCTTAGTTGCTGTCTTAATCATGGTAACCACTCATTTCTCTTTATCAACATGCAAATACATTGTACTAGCCTACTTATGAAAAAGTTCACTTAATATACCTTTGATTGTTTTTGGCAAAATTGATGGCTTTTATCAGATAAACAACAGCTTTTTCTAACTGTTCCTATAAAATAAAACAAATTTGTATGCATATAATGCTTGAATAACTCAATAGAAATGTCCTCGTTCTTGAAAAAACATCTGGTAGGTGTATTCATTATATATTGGGTCTACCCAACATATTTTATAGCACATATAATTTGTGCTATTATAAGAAGTATTACAACATATATATAGAGAGAGAAGGTATGTAAAATCTCCAATAAACTACTGACTGCAATTTCTTTATTTACATAATGTTAAGGTTTTTTTTTTTAACAGAAACATTTGTGAATAAAACAGTCACACAACATTTTTTCAGAGATTTGTCAGTCAATTCTGATAACATTGATCAAGTTGATTTCATTGGATGATTGATCATTTAACAAAACTTGTCTTCCTGTTACTGTGGATTGATTTCTATTCGTGGTTTACCAATTTCAGTGAGTTTTGTGGGTCACAGCGAACCACCAATTTAAGAATTCAATTAAGAATAGTCCCGAGTATTGTGTATGGAGTCAGATGTTTATTTCCGGGTTATGTTATGCAGTTCTAGTATAGTGTTGACTAGCGATAAACATTGTAACATAACACATGATTTTTTATTGAAAGAAGACACAAGTATTTTAACTAAATCAATAATAAATATATCGAATATCAGTGATAATTTACTTTTTAAAATTGATTAAAACTGTTCAAGGAAAATAACTGCAAGTTGTTAATTACTGTGTCATAGTTTGGTTTACTAGTGATAAAAATCAATAGGATTAAGTAAGGGGATATTGCCCGTAGGTAATATTGTTTATGACAGGAACATTTATTTTCACACCTTATACTTATATGACTGTTTATTATATCGTGATTAGGGAAATGAGCTTTCAATCATAAAGTTTTGAATGCCTTATAGAATTCCGACTAGAATTTATAAATTGTAAAACAAATGAATAATTAGTTGTCTTTGTCCATTATTGTAATAGAAGTTTTCAATGAACACTTTAACCTAGAATGCCCAAGCAAGGATTTTGACAATTCAAAACTTTTTCAATGAATTCCTTCTTTTTTGTTTGTTTTATTATTGATCAAACCAAGGAGGTTATATGATCTACTAAATCAAAAAGAAATCCATGAATTACGTATCTTATTTTTTTTTTTTGTAATCAGCGATCCACAAATTTATGTATACAGTAGTCAACACTTCGGTGTTGACATGAATATCAATAATGTGGTCATTTTTATAAATTTCCTGTTTACAAAAAAATGAATTTTTCGAAAAACTAAGGATTTTCTTATCCCAGGCATATATTACCTAAGCCGTATTTGGCACAACTTTTTGGAATTTTGAATCCTCAATGCTCTTCAACTTTGTACTTGTTTCGCTTTATAAATATTTTGATATGAGCGTCACTGATGAGTCTTATGTAGACGAAACGCCCGTCTGGCGTACTAAATTATAATCCTGGTACCTTTGATAACTATACCACGCAACGTCTTTTCTTCTCTATCCACGAAAATTGGTACCCAGGAAAATAAATGAATCCACAGTATAAGAATTTATAATATAAAGATCATCAGTTATATTAAAAGGCTAAATGGCTTACAGGATCATTAGCTTCTTTAGGTGCTAACAACTGTGCCTGACACAGGTAAGCTCTACACAGGAACTGGTTTCCTGGTGGTGGTTTCATAAAGTACATCTTCAAACACTCCCTTGCCATCTCAGTTAACCCATTCTGTAACAGACAATATTGAATAACTTTGATCATGCTAAATATTAACACATTTAGGTATCAATACATTTTGAATATGGACAATATAAAAAAGAAGATGTGGTATGATTGCCAATGAGACAACTATCCACAAAAGACCAAAATGACACAGACATTAACAACTATAGGTCACTGTACAGCCTTCAACAATGAGCAAAGCCCATACCGCATAGTCAGCTATAATAGGCCCCGATAAGACAATGTAAAACAATTCAAACGAGAAAACTAACCGCCTTATTTATGTAAAAAAATGAACGAAAAAACAAATATGCAACACATAAACAAACGACAACCACTGAATCACAAGTTCAAATACAAATGTACAAGATATAAATCCAGTTTTGTAATGCACTAGAAGAATAGACTTATCTTAAATCATTTTTGTATACTGAAGCATACTATATGCAAATGTAAGGCTGTTAGTTTCTCATTTGAATTGTTTTACATTTTTCATTTCAGGATCTATACATCTGACTATCTGACTATGCAGTATGGGTTTTGCTCATTGTTGAATGCTGTTCATTAACAAATAGTTGTTAACTTCTATGTCATTTGGTATCTGGTATAGAGCTGTCTTGTTGGTAATCATAACACATATTCTAGATCTTATTTCATAATGCAATAAAAAAAAGCGGAAAATTAGTGTGTTGAACATTTTTCTCCTGAGATAAAACGAAACGAATTTAGTTGACCCATGCCGAGATTAAATGAATCGTTAGATTTAAAACTCATTAATTACCATAGATAAAAGGATTAGGACAATTATAATAAATTCATGATAATTTAATGTTAAGCAGACGACCTCACCAGAGACCGTTCAGAACTTATTTCGTGCCGCGAATGATTTCATAATTTATAGTGACTGACCTTTGTAAATATTTGTGTAGACTATTGATTTTATTTGTGCATGATTTGTGTCTGTATTTGTGTTTTTAATTATTACGAAGGACCAAAAATGGAGATTGAATACACAATCATAAACTACATAAAGTGTCTTATCGCTCTTGTCGCTCACCTTGGTCTATGTGCATATTAAACAAGGGACACAGATAAATTCATGACATAATTGTGTTTTGGTGATGGTGATGTGTTTGTAGATCTTTACTGAACATTCTTGTTGGTACAATTATCTCAATCTATAATGAACTTGGCCCAGTAATTACAGTGGAAAATATTTTCTAAAAATTTACAAAAATTTATGAAAAATGCTAAAAATTAACTATAAAGGGCAATAACTTCGATCCTTAAGGGGTCAATTGACTATTTTGGTCATGAAAACTTATTTGTAGATCTTGTTTTGCTGAACATTATTGCTATTTACAGTTTATCTCTATCTATAATAATATTCAAGATAATAACAAAAAACGGCAAAATTTCCTTAAAATTACCAACTCAGGGCAGTAACCTAACAACAGGTTATCCGATCCATGTGAAAATATCAGGGCAAATAGATCTTGACCTGATAGACAATTTAACACGTCAGATTTTCTCTAAATGCTTCGGCTTTTGAGTTATAAGCCAAAAACTGCATTTTACCCCTATGTTCTATTTTTAGCCGTGGCAGCCATTTTGGTTGGATGGCCGGGTCACCGGACACATTTTTTTCAATTAAATACCCCAAAGATGATTGTGGCCAAGTTTGGTTTAATTTGGCCCAGTAGTTTCAGAGGAGAAGATTTTTGTAAAAGATTTCTAAGATTTACGAAAAATGGTTAAAAATTGACTATAAAGGTCAATAACTCCTATAGGGGTCAACTGACCACTTTGGTCATGTTGACTTATTTGTAAATCTAACTTTGCTGAACATTATTGCTGTTTACAGTTTATCTCTATCTATAATAATATTCAAGATAATAACCAAAAACAGCAAAAATTCCCTTAAATTACCAATTCAGGGGCAGCAACCCTACAACGGGTTGTCGGATTCAACTGAAAATTTGAGGGCAGAAAGATCTTGACCTGATAAACAATTTTACCCCATGTCAGATTTGCTCTAAATGCTTTGGTTTTTGAGTTATAAGCCAAAAACTGCATTTTACCCCTATGTTCTATTTTTAGCCATGGCGGCCACCTTGGTTGGTTGGGCTGGTCACGCCACACATTTTTTAAACTAGATACCCCAATGATGATTGTGGCCAAGTTTGGTTTAATTTGGCCCAATAGTTTCAGAGGAGAAGATTTTTGTAAAAGATTACTAAGATTTACGAAAAAATGGTTAAAATTTGACTATAAAGGGCAATAACTCCTAAAGGGGTCAACTGACCATTTCGTTCGTGTTGACATATTTGTAAATCTTACTTTGCTGAACATTATTGCTGTATACAGTTTATCTCTATCTATAATAATATTCAAGATAATAACCAAAAACAGCAAAATTTCCTTAAAAATACCAATTCAGGGGCAGCAACCCAACAACAGGTTGTCTGATTCATCTGAAAATTTCAGGAGATAGATCTTGACCTGATTAACACTTTTAACCCATGTCAGATTTGCTCTAAATGCTTTGGTTTTTGAGTTATAAGCCAAAAACTGCATTTTACCCCTATGTTCTATTTTTAGCCATGGCAGCCATCTTGGTTGGTTGGCCAGGTCACGCCACACATTTTTTAAACTAGATACCCCAAAGATGATTGTGGCCAAGCTTGGATTAATTTGGCCCAGTAGTTTCAGAGGAGAAGATTTTTGTAAAAGATTTCTAAGATTTACGAAAAACGGTTAAAAATTGACTATAAAGGTCAATAACTCCTAAAGGGGTCAACTGACCATTTTAGTCATGTTGGCTTATTTGTAAATCTAACTTTGCTGAACATTATTGCTGTTTACAGTTTATCTCTATCTATAATAATATTCAAGATAATAACCAAAAACTGCAAAAAATCCCTAAAATTACCAATTCAGGGGCAGCAACCCAACAACGGGTTGTCAGATTCATCTGAAAATTTGAGGGCAGAAAGATCTTGACCTGATAAACAATTTTACCCCTGTCAGATTTGCTCTAAATGCTTTGGTTTTTGAGTTATAAGCCAAAAACTGCATTTTACCCCTATGTTCTATTTTTAGCCATGGCGGCCATCTTGGTTGGTTGGCCGGGTCACGCCACACATTTTTTAAACTAGATACCTCAATGATGATTGTGGCCAAGTTTGGTTTGATTTGGCCCAGTAGTTTCAGAGGAGAAGATTTTTGTAAAAGTTAACGACGACGGACGACGACGACGGACGACGGACGCCAAGTGATGGGAAAAGCTCACTTGGCCCTTCGGGCCAGGTGAGCTAAAAAGGCACACTGTTCATTGTATCTAGTTTACACAAATCTCATACCATATTTCATGCATTCAAAATTTATGACGACACACTTAACCTCGGATGAGTCGAACCTCGGATGAGTTGAATACTTTTGTCCAGTCCCTCCGACTTTGACACAACGAGGTTCGACTGTAATTTCAGATAAAAAAATCTTAATATTTTCTGTGTTAAAAATATTATCATTTCATATTTTTAGTGATGAAACTGTACCTGAAATGCAGTTTCAGCACATATGACATAGAGATCTGGACCAAAAGATTCAGGGGCATCTATTGCTGGTTTACTCTCAGCTACATTTCTCAACAAACTGTAAGCTTGATGTAGTGGCTGATTTTTCTCTGGCCCTGCAAAACACAATAACATCATTTTAATACAAATTATACTGAAATCATGATTATTACAGTTAAACTTGTCGGACTTGAAGGTTCAGAGTCAATAAAAAAATGTCAGTGATTATTATGATCTTTCAAAATGGACATATTTAAATCATAATTTGCCTGGATGGTTTATAAACAGTCAGGCCACCGCAACAGCATAATATAATTCCATACAGACAAAAGCCAATTCAATTTTATATCTTGCAGTATAAAATTTTGGTGCTCAGACTCTGTGTACTTGTGGGTAGAATCTAAGAAAGAACAATATATTCAAACATAGTGAAGTGTAAATATCTTTCTGCATAAACACATAGACATCAATATTATGCTGGAGTGCGAACACTGAGAGAAGAACAGTCATGACAGTATGGATGCAAATTACAAAATGTTTATCAGGAGCATGGTAGAAGGGTCCATATTGTTCTTTACCACTCACATTAAGTTAAATTTAACAACATACATGTACATGTACTAGCATACGTGAGCAATCAAATTAATTTCAGACTTTTTTTAAACATAAACATTGATAAAGGGCACATTTTTATCTGAAGAGCATCTAAATGTAACTTTCCAATTTTCTGGGGAATATCTGATTAACCAACAGCATGATAGGCCATTGGTTTTCTTTCTAGAATTGTTGAACATTGTTGAAGGCTGTAGAACATTGATAATTGCTCATGATTTAATATGTACCTCATTTGGTCTCTGATAGATAGTTATTTAATTGACACATTCTGAGTCGGATCAAATTTTCGTAATAACATGTTATCATACATGTACATGTATAGTGCTTTCTATTTGTATAAAATTGGTTAATTATTAACCTTTACTGTTTGGTCCATTTATCATGTTTATGGTACTAAGTGTCCTTTTGACATGACTGTGTTTTTATACATTCTGCCATTGTGTAATTGTGCTATGGTCATTTTATGTGTTCTTGTCTTTCATTATTGCATTTGTGCTTTTCTATATATGTCATTTTGGTTTTTTTGTTGACATATTAGTTTTTTTTAAAACTTTTAATATTGATTAAAATTATAACACAATGATGACTGCTCTACGTGTTCCCATATTTTTGACATTTATGAGGGGGTAATGGGGGTACCTTCATGACGAATAACAGTAAAAATCTTGCGAAATGTTGAAATGACATTAACAGTAATTTTTGGTGCCTGCCGAAAAAATGAACACTTTCTTTTAGATGATAAAAAAAATTGACTGGTTTTGACGCATCATGTTATTTTTTTTTCAACAAATGACGCTAACGATAATTATCAAAGACCTCTGACAATTAACAATTAGGATAATTTGACAAATAACTGTAAAAATTTAACCAATTTGATGCTTACGTTAGCCAAGGATTTGTATAGTCACTATACTAATCCTTGTGTTAGCTGAAAATCACTGTTTGATGCCTGATGGTAAAGGGCATTTCTACATTCATTTATACCTATATATTATGTTCATTTGTTTTGTTCATGCATTGTTGTCAGTATAATGGAATTTCAAGTGACTGTCCGTAAATAGTTAAAAAAAATATCACAAGGACCTAAGAGGTAAGGTTCCGCAGCTAATGTAAAGTGGAGTGTTCTTCTCTGAATTTTTTTAAATGGTGAAATTCTATGTTTTTGATTCCAAATGGTTGGGCAGTGTAACTTCAAATTTTGGCCATGCAGACTGGTGATGAAAACTCTTGCATTTTTTTGTTGCATTCTTCATGTTCTTAATAGGGCTCTTCATGGTTAGTTCTGCTATATACACCTTATCGCTAATCCCGGCTGACCCGGCCGCTTGAACTTTTGACGCATACAACAATCACTTTTCCATTGTGACGTCAGATATTTTGTTTTAAGACGTCAAATTTTTACACCTTATCGCTATTTGTCCGCCATTACTGGATATCACACAGGTTCCCGTAAAATTTGACATCATAAAACAAAATGTGTATACACCTTATCGCTAATCCCGGCTGACTCGGCCGCTTGAACTTTTGACGCATACAACAATCTCTTTTCCATTGTGGCGTCAGATATTTTGCTTTATGGCGTCAAAATTTTACGGGAACCTGTGTGATATCCAGTAATGGCGGACAAATAGCAATAAGGTGTATATGATAGGGGCAGATTTTTTAGAGAGGTGGAAATAGTATGAAAGTATGGGAAATCCAACTGCTGTTTCTATGATATTTTTCACACCATTTTTACCTTCATTATATATGGCCGAACTAATCGTGAAGAGCCCTATTTACAATAACAAGTACATAAAGAGCTAATCAAAGATTTATTTTATCTGAGGACTGCACGTTTAACCGTGTAAACTGACATTTCATTTTCCCGTCTGCATAAGATAAAAGTATATTTTGTATCCTTGAACCATGACTGAACCCAAACTCTAAAGTATAGGACCCCTAAAGTAAAAGAAGACCGAAAGTTTTATTAAAAATTTGAGTGTTTATTTTTTTAAATTATGAGGACGTTTCCTAGTTCTCAGAAAGATATCATTTTCAAACAATTATGCCATGATGTACCTGCATGTTTTTGTGCTGCAGCCAAGAGAGTTCGTATACTAGTATCCATATTTGCTATTTATTTTGGATTTTTTTTATTTTAAAGAGCACATAACTGTTCAGCAGACGCCATGTTGTTTGGCTTTTCGTAGTAAGTCGGTTTACGAATTCGCTACAAAATAGTTCAAGAGCTAGTATTTGAATTTTCATTAAATTTAAAACGTGATGCAGTTTTACTTCTACAGGTGTATTCATACTTTTCATTTATTTTAACATAAAAAGCAATGTAGTTGCTACAATTATGCCACAAAATGGTTTACAATTTTCAAATTGCGGATGGATATATTGTCGTAGAAACAGTCTACTTCCGGCAAAATACTTCCGGTTTTTAAAAGACTGGTTTTCGGTATTTATTGAGTGTTATTCTTGCTTTAAATCATATTTCAGAACCAGTTTTAAACTTAATGCAGACGAAGTTGTAAACAACAAAGTTAAATTAACTATTCGATCTAAAAGAAATCATGTTGAATTTAATAGTTTAATTCAGAACTTAAATTATTGATGGCAACATCAGGACAGAAAAGGCTGGGTTCAGGAGGCTTGCCATCCAGAACACCACTTTTTAGTGCAAACAAAGCAGCAAGTTCAAAATCAGAGAGTTCTGCCAGCACAAGAGTGTCTAAACCATCAGATAAATTAAACCCTAAAACAGTAGACCCTGTAAGTGGAATTTCATAAACTTTACCAATAACATGTGGCTGGTAGAAACCATGACAAATCGCCCCACTTTTTCACCTCAATCCTCAATCTTAAGGCCTGTTGGCACGAATTGTCTCAATGTGCGGTTTTCCTCAACGTATTTTTTTCCATGTGCTTTAAATTGGTATGCGCTGGTTAAGATTGGGATTGTGGGACAGTAGTATTAAATCTGCCCATTCTGTCAATGTAATATGCCACTGTTTGTAGTTTGGCTTTTGTCTCTTCTGTGTTCTCGCCGTCCAGTCTCGTTAGCATAGTAGCTAAATTCAAGTTTCTGACCCTGACCTCTCAGCCCACTACCTACAAAATTGCTCCACTCTTGTTTACCAACTCGCCTAACTTATGAAAAGGGTAAAATCCCATGGAAAATAGGTTGGATAACTCGCCTCACTTATGAAAATGGTTAAACTCCCGCTGAAATAAGGCTTTATAAGGTGTACCAACTTGCCCCACTCATGACAAATATAGATAAACTATGATGAATTTAATAATGCCAACTCGCCCCACTTATGGAAAAAGATGCTTTCCCGTTGTATATGTACCTGTTTAAATAAAGCAGTAAAAAGTGCCACAGTATCAGTATTTTGGTGGCTTTCGAGACGCGACGGCCATACTTCCATGACGGCCATAGGATGTGTCCGCCATACGGCCACATCGTCCATGGGACATATCGGCCACACATTGTGAGACGTATCGTCCACACTTTAATTTTTTTTTTATTGAGATTATAACTTAAAATATAATAATAAAATAAGTATTTATTCATACTAATAATTTAAATATGATATTTTAGTATTTTTTTCTGCACAAGAGATGTACTGTGCACCTTTATTTATTCTTGTA
The DNA here is from genome assembly GCF_965363235.1 of Mytilus galloprovincialis. Taxonomy (NCBI): domain Eukaryota; kingdom Metazoa; phylum Mollusca; class Bivalvia; order Mytilida; family Mytilidae; genus Mytilus; species Mytilus galloprovincialis. The sequence goes on from NC_134841.1 coordinate 21,887,101, forward strand.
AGAGTAATCTTTGCTTGATCATCATCACTCGTTGGGGCCGTATTACGTAAGTATATTGATTATTTCTTCATTATCAGTTGTAAACAATTTCTGAAGAATCATTTTTATCGTAATGTGATATAAAAGCATCTTATTTTATATGAAGTTTAAACTTTAGGAATGTTGACTGTCGCTATCGATGACGATATATAAATACAAGGACGTATCAGTTAATTATACGTCCTTGATAAATACAAGCACATGTTACAGATCTTCAATTTTATTATATCTGTGAAAAAATATAATTCTAAACAATTAATATCTTCTCAATCTCAATCTTCGTGAAATTCAAAACAGGGAGCCTCAGTGTAAAGGTTAACTCTAAGGAAGGCAACTCATTCGAGTTATATTTGATTTGTCATGATCATCACATAGTTTAATAATTCTGTATTTTTCTTCTTTCTTATAGTTTAGAGTCATTCCATTTGCAGAACATCTTTTCAAGACAGAGACTACTGTAGAATTTTCCAATAACATAACAAATTACCCGTAATATCTGACAGAAATGTATTAGGGAAAATCATACCAATATACTCTAGTATAAGAAAACACAAAAAGATAATATTTTTGTTAAACATATTTTATTTATCATTTCAGTTATACCGATAAACAAATATACATGTACAACAAACATATAAACTATACAAGCATTGAAATGTAATAAAATACATATATACATATGAAAATTCATCTTGCATACATTTTTTCAATTAACCATCTCATTTTTCTCTCATATATTCATGGTCACTCATTCTTTTATTCCACTGCATACACATTTCACCAAATATTTAACATAGATCTATATTCACACTCACTCTAATTCATGAACTCAATAAAGTTAGTGTAATATCAAATGAATGGTCTGGTAACGTAACGTCAAGTGGTTGTGCGGATGCTGGTGCTGGTGGTGCTTCTATTATTTACTGCTGGAACCTGAACGAAAAACATATGTATAAAAGTAGTGAAACAAAATATAAAAGTGTATTTTTGAACAAAAATTATAAAAAAAGACGTCAAATATATATAATTCAAAATAAATAAATTCACATTAATATTTGTAACATTGTTTGATAATTGGCAATCACCAAAACTAATTAAAGGATTAACACCTCCGAAATTTGTATACTTTGCATTAAACAGAGACACACGCCCCGACAATGATTGGATTAATATGATTTATGATGTGTTTTTTTTTCAATAGGTAATCAAATTCAAATTCAAATTCTTTATTAACTTTGAGCCTTACGGCTCCTCAGAATAATCAAGTACATGTACAGTGTATACATTTGGCATATTACAAACAATATATTAAACAATATGCATAATAAACAATAGGTGACATCATTCCGTCTCTGATGGAGAGTTGTCTCATCATCGGATTCATACCGCAATCATACCACATCTTCTTTTTTATATAATTTAATTAATATCTTTTTTGGTCCAGTTATTGGACAAATTTTAATGCAAATATCATTTAATATTGAATTAAGTCTTTTCAGGGAAGGGTTAAAACCAAAATTAAAGTAAAAAAAAATGTATCTAAAATATGACCGAAAGTACGAACTATATATGATTCAAATGAAACACTACATAACTAATAAATTTGTAAATACCTGTATTGCAAAGCTGTGTTACTTTTATAAATCAAGGCCGGTACATCAAATAGACTCCAAACAGCTTGTATTTTTATAAGAATTTCCCTACCCAATGTATGTTTGTACTCCGCTTGAACTCAGCTTGGGTGCTGTGTTTTTATAGTGATCTCGATTTGTATTTCCTTTTGAATTTCTTGACAAAAGCATAATTAATACTTGTGTTCATCAAAGAAGTAATACTAAGCAATTGGCAATCTTCTTAAATTTAAAACTTAATCGTTACTTGATTACCTTGTTTTATATTTCAAAACTAATCTTATAGTTATAATTTTGACAGAAATTAGTCTCCCATTCAGATACAGTCATTCATATTTGTTCATTTTGTTCTGTTTGTTATACGGAAGATATTAAAAAATCATTTAGAAAACAATATGATATTTTAATATTTTATTAGATTAAACACATTCCTGTATAATGCATAAACAAATGATATAACGAAATTTTAAAAACATGATAAATAATGTTAAAACAGTATAGGTTATTAAAAAAAGTTAAAATAACCATCTATAAGTACCAAAATAATTCATATATAACATCTAAAAAAAAAAAAAAACCATGGATAATACGTCTTTACAAAGTATGGCCGTTTTTGTACTATGGCCGTTTCATCTTTTCAGGGTATGGCCGTTTCATCCTATGGACGTCATGGCAGTATGGCCTTTACGTCCTGCATCGTTTTGGTGACTTGAACATCAACTTGTCCCAATTGTGAAAAATAGTAAAATCCTTATAAATTGAGTTATGCCAACTCACCCCACTTATGAAAAATAGGAAAATCCTAATATTGAGTCATGCCAACTCTCAACACTTAAGAAAAAAATAGAAGTAATATACCGTTGAAGTGTCTGCCATAGAATTAAATGGCTACCAACTAGCCCCACTAGTGACAATGCTAGAAGTGCATTTTTATGCCCCACCTACGATAGTAGAGGGGCATTATGTTTTCTGGTCTGTGGCTCCGTTCGTTCATTCGTCCCACTTCAGGTTAAAGTTTTTGGTCGAGGTAGTTTTTGATGAAGTTGAAGTCCAATCAACTTGAAACTTAGTATATATGTTCCTTATTATATGATCTTTCTAATTTTAATGTCAAATTAGAGTTCTGACCCCAATTTCACAGTCCACTGAACATAGAAAATGAAAGTGCGAGTGGGGCATCCGTGTACTGGGGACACATTCTTGTTTTTTTGGTCTTTTTTTTAGGTTGAAATAAAACAGAAAAAGACAGCATAGTTTTTTTTGTATTCTGTGTAGATAGTTTTCATTTAAGTGGGGCAAGTTGAATTGGCAGACATGAAAATTACATATTCATCTAGATACGTAATATGTATTTACATTTTCATTATGTGGGTCGAGTTTGCAGGAGTAATATAACAAGATTTAACCCTTTTCAAAAGTGGGGCGAGTTAGTGAAAAGTGGGGCTATTTGCTAGTAGCTAGGGCGATTTGTCCTGCTTCTGGCTGGCCCTTACCTGTGAAAGGGGATGAAGTCTCAATGAATGAATTTTTTTTTTAATTCAAACATATTAACTTCAAAATCTGTTTTAAAAGAAACAGAAATACAGTTTTGAAACAAAGATATATTCTGCACAATTTTATAAAAAGTGCTAATTTAACAAAGACTGTTAGCATGATTAGGGTGGTATTACACCTTTAAGAGAACAATCAATATTTTTCAGCCCTTATTTGTCTGTGCAAGGGAGTTATAACCTTATTTTTATTCACAGGCACTTGTTTATATCCATTGTCTGTGATTCTGTTTATGTGAATTACACTCATATGTGGTAAAGCTTAGCGAAAGGTAGTGTGACGTAATCAGTCAAACAAACTTTATTAGATGAACTCGTAAAGGAACGATCGTTTTCATTGGTCAATTCAAACCTTTGACCTCACACCTGAGAAAATAGAACATGCGTACTATAAGTTGAATGGACTGATCAGTATTCACGTAGCCGGTCAAGGTTGTTATAACCTTCCATCGTCGTATTCACGTACGTGATTGTGTTCTTGGTTATCCCATAGCAATTCTAGCTTTTATACATGTGCATGTAATATTCATTGAATTCATAATTTTGTGCAATAGTAAAATTTTAAAACTTATTAGTAACAGGTTTGCCAAGTTGCTCATCCTGCCTTTTCATATCTTTCGCAAGTTTTAGGTATTCGACTAAAAAAAAGCGTGATTTTTTTTCTGATTCAGTAAACTTAGTTTTGAGAAAAAATCCGGAATTCATAGTAAATTCAGACCATGTAACCAACCATACTTTGTTTAGAGAAAAATGGAGATGGCAAACCATGGCACAGTGGAAGGAGTATACTTTATAAACTCCAGCGATATACTTTATGAATTTTATAATTAACCGTTTTACTATTCTCGGTTGAAAAACGAACGTAAATTATATATTGTAAATATTTAAATAGTTACATAGATAACAATCAGTTTTTAAAAGCGTGTTTATTTATTAAATGTATCGATAAAAAGCGGTTGGGTCCCTTCTTGTACATGCATTCAGTCATCCTTATTACATAGTAGTTTCTTAATATTTCGATTCTCAGTTTATCTTACATGTATGATTTTGTATTTCATTTTAAATACGCATGCATACTACACGTCACTTTGGGGGATAGTTCAACTATATTTTTAGTATGAAATTAAAAGATAAGTTTTCAGCCAATTGAAATCGAAAAAAGTACATTTACATTGTTCCTTATAAACTAGTCTACGATATTTCTTACAATTATTTATTTATTATTTTAGTTCCACACATACAAAAGAAAAAACTTCGCCGATGTAACAAATCAATCCTTTTTACACCAACATGCCTTCACTGAATTCATTTGAATTTCGTGTTGACCATGATAGTACATTGCATATATATACTACGTCTTCTTTCCCGTGCACAAATGATACGATTATTGTTGCTTTGTTTCTATATTTCGGGGACAATTTGCTCCGTATTAAATGATACGTAATTTCTGAATGACCAAATGCTTAGCTACTGCAAGTGTAACATTCTACCGGTATGTTCGTTTTATAGCATGAAAACACTGTAAGAGGAATGTGAAACCTTCATAAATCATTCTAATTATTGTAATGGATCAGTATTATGAAATTATAAGTAAGGGATGACATCAAAAGTTCAATGTAGGATAAAAAACTTAATTCACATAGTTTTTTCACTGACCCCCCACCCCCCTCTTAACTTAATTTGGGAAAAATTGATTTACCAATAGGGATATATGTAAAAATCGATTTTAGATATACAAAACTTGCAGAATTTTAACCCCCACCCCCAAACTATTTGATTAAAGTTTTTTATCATACATCGATCTTTTGATGTCGTGCCTAACTACGACATTGGAAGAAATTAAAAGTGGTCCGTATAAACAAGGAATTGTATATTTAAATATACAATTCCTTGGTATAAAGATGGCACATGTATTTTATTTTATCCATACATTTTTTCATAATGTGGTACAAGATAATTATGTTGCTGCAGTATAATATTACGACACAACTATAATGAATTCACAAAACATTTATTTAATTCTTTTGACCAAGATTTGTAAACGCATTGTTAAATCCTTGTTTTTTACGTTCGTAGTAACATAGTACATTCCATAGTCAGTCACCTGTGTCAATTCACATGCACACTACGATTGTGGATTGTATTTGAATCTTTCAACCAATGAAATGAGACGTTACAAGTTGTTTGTGATACGCCAGAATGTTATCAATGAACTATCAAATGCTAAACTTGACTGCATTTCACTATAATTTGTTTCATTATTTAATGTATATTGTTAATGTCAAATACTTATTATATATAATATAAATAAGAAGATGTGGTATGAGTGCTAATTAGACAACTAGCCATCCAAGTCACAATGTTTAAAAAATGTAAACAATTATACAGGTCAAAGTACAGCCTTCAACACTGAGCCTTGCTCAAACTGAACAGCAAGCTATAAAGGGCCTCATGATGACATGTGTAAAACAATTCAAACAGGAAAATAACAGTCTAATTAACATTACAAACAAATTTTTTTACAAGAAACACTTATTAACCAAACCAACAAACAACAACAAGCTCCTGACTTAGGAGAGGTGCAAACATAAAGAGGCAGCTGATAACAATTTTAGTCTTTGGTTTGGCATTGCCTTGGACTGAAACAAGAACACTACCACATGACCATTGTCAATTGACATGATTGAGGATATGTTTCTGTCAGTATGAATTAATTAGTTTTATTATTTAATGTATATTTTCAGTTTAGTTCATCAACAAAGGGTCAATCAGCATTTGCAGCTGTCTATACAAAGGGAGGGGTACCATGCAGGTTTGTTCTATTTCATAATACTGTAAATTCAGAAGTTATTGCAAGGTTTTCATTAATGTATGTAATGTGACTGGGTTAGTATCGCAAAAATAATAACTCTTATTCAGATACATATATCTGATTCATATACCAATGTGGCTGTATATAGATTCTACAGAGGCGGATTTAGAGGGGGGCCCTGGGGGCCCGGGCCCCCCTTTTAGGGAAAAAATTTGGTTGCTTATATAGGGAATCACTGAAGCGTGACTGGAGCGGGCCCCCTCTTATGTCAGTCAGTGGGCCCCCACTTATGAAAATTTCTGGATCCGCCACTGTTCTATGCAGCCAGATTTCCTGAAATCTCAATAATTAATCTGGCATTTTGTCTATATATTAACCAAAATTGCAGTAATAATATTTCTAAATTTACAGTAACTAAACACAAATATTTAGGTTCCTTTTATTGCTATTTGGCATATTTGATTAAGAAGGTTGAATATTCTGATATATCTCATTACGGCTATTCTTTGAAATTACATTTGATTAATTATAAAATGGATGGTTCTCAAAATCTGCCAGCCTATCAAGATTCTACCAGGTCAGCATAGAATTAAATGTTGACTGAGTTTATATATGTCACAGATGTTCTACCTTCTTTTGCTGATGCCTTTATTGAGAACCCTGTGTTAGTAGGGACTTGGATTGGTTAACAAATATTGATGAGTCCTCTAGATCTGATAATGAAAATTCAAAAACTGAAAGTATTTTGGTGATTTTCAGATAAAGTCAATTCAATGTAAGTCTGTTGTTCAGTTGAAGGCAATTATTTGGTGTTGGATTGCTGTCCCATTGATCATTGTTGATGTATATTCAACACTTTGTTTTATTTAAATCTTAATAATTTAAAAAATTTATTTTGTAGAAGTAAAATCAAATTATGATTAATATTTATGTTCCATTTAATGATTATCCTCAAAGATGTTTAAAGATGTTAACTATGCTACATAATAAGATTATTTCATCAAATATTTCCATCAATCAAGTAGAAATTTGTATATGAACTAAGGTATAGAACATGTACATGAACAAGAAGGAAGAAAATATTTAAGTTAAATTTCTTGTTTATGTATGCAGGTTACAACATGGATCTGTGAAACACAAATTAGGATGGGACACTCCTCCAGAACAACTTCCTTTTGATCCTGTGTTAGTAACTCTATCAGAGGTAGGATGATCTATAAAGTATTTGTAACTGATATCAGATTGCAGGATTTAAATATAGATATACAGACATTTATTTTATCATTTTCACTAATTTTTTAGGACTTTCAAAGATAAAAGTATCACACACAAACAAACTCACATTTTATATTGTGTCAAGAGTTCACTACAGTTAAGATGATGTGTGATCAATCACATGCGAAGGAAATCACTTATTTATTCTGTCTGGAAATGATATTGATCTAATAAACTACTTGTATACACCTTATCTCTATTTGTCCGCCATTACTGGACATCATACAGGTTCCCATATAATTTTGACATCATATTACAAAATATCGGACACCACAATTGAAAACTGATTGTTTTATGACGTCAATAGTTCAAGCAGGACAGATTCTCTGGGCAGCAGGCAATAGCAATAAGGTGTATTGACCTAGACATCAAATAAATCAGGTCTAAATTAAGTTAAACTCATTTTATTCAATCCCGTTTGCATACATTCATGCACTAAAGTCCTTCTCTGGGTACAATATTTTCTCCATGTGTTAAAAATCCATTGGTGGCCTTGAGCTGTTTTCTTCTCTTTGGTCAGGTTGTTGTCTCTTTGACACATACCTCAACTCCATTTTCCATTTAACTTGTTTGCATATAAGAGACCAGCTGGTATCAGGAAAGTCAAAATTAAATCAGCCGTTTCATATTTAATATATGCCTCCCTGCATTAATGCATAAATATCTACAGGTTTCACTAGAAGTGGGTTTTGGACATAGCTTGATATCAGTATCATTCTGAGAATAAAGAAACCGTTGTTCAATGGGAAGGATTATAAGATGTCAGCATTCAGTTTTTGATTCATTCAGAGAGACTCTTTATATTGAATAAAAGTTGTGAATTGTCATTTAAAATAATAAAATTTCATATCAACAATTTTATTTTATTGTTACATATGTATCACTTTTGTTCATTAAAAAACTCACATAATGTCATCATTGTCATTGAGAATAATACATTTTTCTCATATAATGTTATCTTTATTTTATGATAAAGGGTCTTCAAGAAAGCATACATCCATACTCATTTGTTGCAAGAACAGGTTTTAAAGAAATGTTAGAATCCAATGGTGCCATTGAGAAAGTATTACCACTTCTGCCAAAAGTCTGCTATGGTCTTAGAGCTGCCCTAGTAAGTACTATCATTCCTACCAAAATTCTATACATAAGGTTAAAGTTTTGGTTTGAAGTGGTTTAACATGAAGCCATTGTCACACCACCTTGAAATTTAGTACACTTGTCCATTAGAATTTGAATTTTTGTGTTTGCAATGCCACTTTTAAGCAACCCTTTTGGGCTATTTCGTGGCCATTTTTTTTAGTGGAGGAAGCTGGAGTGCCCAGAGAAAACCATCAACCTTAGATAGATGAGAGCTTCCTAAAATATATGTCTAATTGGTGGTTGCTAACAATAATACATTGACACATTGAATATTTTTTGTAGTAATCTTATTGCTGATATGCTGTCTTAATGTCATCACCATGTTTTTGGGGAAGACGGCTTCAAGCCGTCAATCCCCAATGGGGTTGACCAGAGTGACATTCCCTTACATCATTCATTTTGTTTTTATAGCGTGGAAAACCCCCCAACAAATCTTACTGAGAATGATGAGATGGGGAGACACAAATGAATAAATTGACTTTAAACACTTTTTTTACACATTTCCCTTCTGTTTCTCTCGAAATTATCGTATATTGAGCTCTCCTTTACACTATTTACGTTTCTTTTACAATCCGGAAAAATCAGTATGACGAGATATTCTAAATATATCCAACCTACATTATATAATTTTTATAGTGACGTCATTGTTGGAATGCCACACTACGCATAAGCAGGGATATCCTTCACTGGTTATTTAAATCATTCTCAAAGATTGTGCACTTATTAAAAAATAGTATTTGTTAAATTTAAACATAATGATGTTTGCTGTAGATGATTCAAACATCAACATGCAAAACTTTAATTTGTAGGTCAACAACTTTCAAAGTAAACAGGAAGTCCGAGGGGCTACATGAGATGGGGAGAGAAACGATCTTTTCCATTTTTTTCTGAAAATGTCTGTTTTGAGAATCTTCCTCCAATTCAGGAGCACCTCAATTTATGAGCTAATTATCCGCTAAAGTAAATACTTAAAATGTGACATTTAGTTTATGATAAGTAGTCTTCCATTAAAACTAAATTTTGTGTACCAACATAATCATTGTAATAGTTACCAAAAAAATTACAAATGTTGCATTTTGTAGTTTAAACCTCTTTATTCATGAAATTTTACAAATATTTCAAAATGTAGGATTTGGAAACAAGCTTCACACAGTTTACATCAATCATATTGTTATTTTTATTAGTACCTGTATCCCTGTTATGAGATATGTAACTGGGAACTTTATCAATGGAAATTTAAAACTGAATAGATTTTTCAGTCCTAACTTTCTTAAGAAAAAAATTTAGAATCTTAAGAGTACTGTCACAAAAAATGGAAAATGGCCCTAGCCTGCAGTTCAGTCGTACACTATTAAGATTTCAAAAATAATTGTAGTTGTTGTTAAATGACAGAATTCAACTAGTTGGATTTTAGATAATTAACTATCAACTTTAATTGAATGTTTAGATTTAGATCATGCAGATCTCTTCCATTGGTCTAAATTGAATCCTAAACTAAAGAAACGAAATTACATTAAACAACAATTGATTCCAATAGTGTCAACCTTCCACATGTTCTAGCTGTTCTTTTTTTTTCATTCTTTATATGAAGACTATCAAAAGATACCCTCCCTAAAAAAAAATGAAATAGAAACAAGGGCCGTCTTTCCCCTCAGAGCTATTCAGCTCTTTGATTTTAACAATATATTTCATAGCAAGAAGTTAATTAATTTCATCTAATGTTTGATTTGGTGTGATTTTTTTTTCAGGGCAACAAAAACAGTGATGTATTTGCAGCAGGACTAGAGGCCACAATACAATTAAGTAATCTGACAGGACCTCACTTAAATCCACATCTCAAAAATCTTCTTGTTCCTGTAAGTTTGATAGAAATTTGTTAAAAATCAGACTGTAACACTGCAGGGCTGATTTGCTCATCATTTAATAAAACAAACTTTAGATATGATTACATGTAGCTGCATACAAAGCATGTTTCTAAAATGATTCAGCAAGATCACTCAATTAAAGTTTTTAAAGAAATATTATTGTATGTCAGTGTTTAAAAAATTGGTCATGTCAAAAATAGCTATTTCAGACAAATGACAAGACAAAAATTTTATTATATTACAGCAAGACCATTATCATACATCTTTTCAAACGTTTAGTGTTTTTTTGTTATTGTTCAAATAAATTAAGAGGATATACAGTGTATAATTTTGTGACAGCAACTTTTAAAATAATGAAATCAGAAAAGACGTGCATGGGGCAACATGAGGTGGATTCATTATTATTTGTTTGATACCACTTTTCGTGTATTTCTTGGGTACAGGTGAACCACGAAATCAAATGTTCAACGAATAACATAATTTCTATAGGCTTGTAAGCAAACCACGAAATCAAATATCCACGAAACATGTGAGTTTTCCTTATTCCAGGAAAATTGGTACCCACGAAAATAATTGAATCCACAGTATATCACAAAAGACATGTGTGTCTAAACAAATGTGTTTACTATTTACCTTCCAACATGATTAATAGAAACTATTTTTGTTTAAAATATCCATATAAGACAAACAATTGCAAGTTCCTAGCTGCCTTATATACTAACTTCCAATTCCATTGTTTAATTAATTTGACCCAGTATTATTAGTATAAGGTAATAGCCATAACACAACTAACCAACTAAGATTGAATGATCATTATCTTAAAGGGAATTCAATTTTTCAGGTTTCCAAAAGAATGATGGATAAAAAGTTTAGAGATAAAATAACAACAGCATTACAGACTTTTGAACAAAATGGGGGAAAGGTTAGTCTTGTTATAAATTAATGAACTTTTACTCTTAATAGCAGAGATGCAACTAATCATCAGACCTGTCGGACATGAGGGGCAGAATTTAAGCAGGTCCGGCAAAACTCGCAGCTGTGCAGGACCTGATGGCCGGTAATATTTAAGTTTGCTTGGGTCAACCAAAACTTAATTCCTCGTCGGCCCAAACAGAGTATTTTGCTTATAAAATTGAGGTTTTACAACTATGTTGCATGATAAGATAGAACAACATTCAAGGCTTCGATTACATAATAGTAATTAGAAATCGTGAGTGCAAACTGTTTTAATGATAAATATTATAGCATGACACAGCTTCCAAATATACTCCCTTAAAAAATAAAAAGTAAACCTTTTGCAGAATAAATTTCAGTTTTGAAATCGTAAGTTTGACATCGTTGTTTTATTGAAATATTTATATCAAATGCAGTTGATATGGGGACGGAGTCCCCAATAACAGTAGAAAATTCAATAAAAAAAAAATACGGGAAAATTTCCCGAATTTTTCATTGTAAACTAATGAACTCAAAATCGTTCAAATTTTTTTTGTCGTGTTTTGAATTCCCGGACCGGCGCAGAAATGTACAATGTACTTCCTTTTTCCGGTCTCGTTTGTATGAAACTTTGAGTAAAATATATATTTATCAGTCTAGTATAAAATAGGAAGGAACGCGCAATACCAATTTCATTTTTAATAATTCCTTGATATGAAAAAACGTTACCTGATGATAGCGTTTCTTTGTTTACATTGCATATGACGTCATAATTTAAATAACGTCACAACTAAAGAGGCCCCTCATGGGGGGGTCCTAGTAATCACATAATCACCATTTTTTTGCCAATATAATCACATAATCATTAAATATTTGCTTATCTTTAGTAATCAAATAATCATAAACTAAAAATACAGTCCTAGGTAATCAAATAATCATGAAATATTTGGCTTAATAATCAAATAATCATTAAAAAAACGGCCAAGTAATCACATAATCAAAAACCCCATGAGGGCCCTCACTAAATCCCTAACAACAGAACCAAAATCGGAAACGTTACGGTATTTCCGTTTCTTTTTTTTTAAACAAATATTTAAGTTACAAAAAAATAATTCATACAGACTTCGTCCCCATTTACAGGTTATGCCTGCCTCATATTAAATTGTAACAGAGAATACACACCACTGGTTTGAAAAATGATGTAACTTTGACCTCTGTAGCAGAGTTCAAAAAATATATGGGTCACTGAATATTCATTTATATTTCAGATAGTCTGTTTTGATGTCGAAGATTATTCTATTTTTTATACTTTTCTTTCAAATTCCTTTTAATCCAGAAAAAAAAGTAAAAACATTGCTTGACTGTACCTTCAGTTGAATATCTATATCCAAATTAAAGTAATTAAAAGCTGTAATCCATGATCACAAATTGAATGCTTTAACTTGTTTACAATTGTTGAAAGTCATGTGCTTTTAGGCGGGAAAATTTGGGAAACCCCCTTAACAGGAAACAGTTACATTTCATTGTTATATATAGACAGTAAGAATTTCATTTTGATTAACTGCTGAAATTTATTCCTGAAAAATTAACAATTTCTTGGGTTGAAACTGATAATACTTTAATACTCAACATCTAGGAGTGTGTAAAAGGGAAAAAAAAGGGGGGAGGGGGCTGATTTTTTTTTTTCATTATATTACAAGCATAGATTATTTGAGTAAAAAAATATGTCTGGCAGAAATGTGATGGGTCTGGCAAAACTTGGTACCCTGTAGGCCCCAATGTCTGACAGGAAAAAAAACTGTTTGCATCTCTGTAGTGGGAATAAGCAATGTATTATTTAGTTGAGTTGCAACAATGTAAAACTTGGTTTGGGATATTATAAATGATGTCCAGAGGTATATATTTTAGTCTAAAACAAAATTGTTTGAGACTTTAAGAATATAATTGCAAAAATTGGAAGGATAATACCCATTTGGAAGAGAATGATTAGGGGATCGAAGGTCAGTGTCACAAAATAACCTTACATTTTGGTTTTCATATGTTTTCTTTTGAATCACCAGATCATTTGTCTAACTATTTATAAACTTTGGTAAATATTGTTTCTAGGAATGAGGAAGAAATGTTTTGATTTTAGGATCAAATATCAAGGTCATAGCAGATATGAATAAAATGAAATTTGATTTCCACATGTCTTATGAACCATGTGATTGTTTTTTACCATATCAGATTTGATAATGCTCAATGAAATGACAATACATCCCTTTTGATTTTGAATTCACTAGGTCAAAGATCAAGGTAATTGTAGTTTACCTTCTGATTTTGGATGTTATCATTTGAAGGCATTTTTTACCTTACACTATTCTTTTTGTTATAAATTGTTAGCATACTTTTAGTCTTCAATGTACTTGACACAAGCATATGTTTTTCTGCGAAAGATTCATTAGGATTGCAACTATGATAATAAACCCATTGTGCTAATGTAATTTAATTTATATCTTATATATATATATTTCAATATAAACAAGTAATTGAAATTTTCTTTGTTGTAAATTTCTCGATGACTCCTCTTAAAAATGTATAGTGAGTATATAAATAAAAATCTTTTACTCTAGGTGTCACAGACCACCAATTACTCCCTCCAATTTAGAACGTATGTAAAAGTAGTCCTACTCTGACACAAAATGGTGCTTTTGATGTCCTGGTTTACTGAAACTAACCAACAAATTTGCAGAAATGAAACTTTTGGTGAAAGAGAAATAAATCTAGATCATTTTGAGCCAAAATTTTCTTGTATATGAGTTTGCATTAAAAATTGAGGATTAATGCGCTCCATAGTATACTAATTTTAGATTTCCAGAAAACCAGGTTTTTTTTTTGGAGTACCTCTGTTTGAAGGTCAGTTATTTTGTTAGAAGGCTTTAAAGGTATGGTGAAAATTGGCATGTAGAAAGCTGATACATGTACAATTAAGGATATAACTGGTTTCTATTCAGTTAAACTTAAGGTAAAATATTTAGAAAGCTGTGAAAATTGCATAATTTAGTTGAACAGATAGGGATTTTTAATTGGTGGTCTGACACCTTAAGACATCTGCTTCAATCAGTTCAAAAATTGTTTGATCAACGCAGGTTATATTATATATTTATTGATTGATTTAAAGTTTGTTTCTTTTTCACTTTTCCAGGAAGCCTTACCAGTGATCAAGTCAAAGGTGCCAACATACACAACAATATTCATGTGAGCAGATTAATGCCTATGAGTGTACAAAGATTTACAGGGAAGAAAACACTCGTTTTAATATATGTGTAAATGTATATCAGATGAATTTAGTAATAAGGTTGTGGTTTATATTACACAAGCTCTCTGTGATGATTAATGATGATAAGATGTAATAACTTTAAAGTTTATGTCTGTGTTAACAAGGCTGCTCTTAGTCCATTTGCCATAAGTTGTACCAAAATGTTTGTTATTAGTTGTTAGGAAGCTATAAGTTCTGTTTAAAGGCCTTACATAATATTCAACTATAGTTTTACTCATTGTTAGATAGTTTCACTTAGCTTACTTTAATAACAGATTCTTTTTCAAATACTTGTTAAAGAATCATTTAGATCAAATCAAGGAGAGGTCTGTATTTGGCTTGTATCAAGGCATCTGGCCCTATCCTAAGTACCATCATTTTTGCAGTGGCAGATTTTAAGTTTTTATTATTGATTTTAAATGTTAACATGAGAGGCCTAATTATGCTTTCTCCTCTTTTAGTAGTAATCAATCAAGGAAGACAAAAGATAAGCCATTCAAAAGGTTTTATTCAAAGAGGTATCAAAATTTTTTTTTTTTTATTTGTGAATGTTTACAATTATTATAGATGACTGAAAAGAATCATGCTACCAGTATATTGTTTTCTCATTCTAAAGTTCCATCCAGGCCAGGATATATTGGCTGTAAAAAGAATCTCTTCCTATTTCTTTTTAATGGGATTGAATAAAGGGTAGTATCATAGACTACATAGGAGATTACTGCATGACAAATCTCTCCATTCAATTTCATTATTTTAACCTAGTATTATCCCTTGGTAGCCATTGTAATGACTGACTATGGTTTTAATTAATTCAGGTTCCCTCTTCAATCTAATAAGAATTTATTTATTGGTTGAAATTATTTTTGTTTGTTTAATATATCCATTTACTTTTTTATTAATTTCTTAATTTTGGGTCCTCTTCAGCTTTGTAGATATTTTGGCCTTTTAACTTTTTGTTTCAATTGTCACTGTGTAGTCTTTTGTAGACAAAAAAGAGTCTACCAACCAATACAAAAGTATAAGCCAGGTAATTTTAATGATTTGTTTTTTCTTTTAAAGATTACTGTAATGTTTAGGTAACTGATTACTTTCTGTTTAATCATTCCATATTTTTAGAATTATTGTACTGTTTAAAGAATTATGTTTAGCACATTTTTTAGTTTGCTTTTCACACTTTGGCACTAGAATTGTGTGGTTTTTATCATTAGCTGCATACAAAGCATCTTTAAATAAGATTTTTTATATATCATCATTGTAATGTAATTTATTATATTATCATTTGCTCTATTGATATATTCAACGAAAAGAGCCTGAACTATTGAAAGGCAAAACCAAAAGACTCGATAGTTTTAATTGTCCTGCTAGTAACATACAATATATATTCCAGTACAAGCCGCAGAGCTAGGTAAATTGTCCATCAGGTACAACAGACAGAAGTTTTAGAAGCCAAATATAAATTTGTATAAATAGATGCCAAAATTATTTTAAATCACTTAGTTATTATTAGTTTATATACTCTGACACACATATGCAAGACTTCTATTGAAAAATGTCAATCTAAAGAATAACTGCAAGATAAAAATGTATATACAGTGTAACCTGCCTAATCAAACACATCAGTATTCCAACATCCTGCTTTAACCAACACATTTGCATGGTCCCAAAATATGCATATCCTTGCAGAAAAAACTGAGTAAATCTGACATTTTTTTCTGGTCCCCAAGTGTGTCCAATAACACAGATTACAACTTTATGTAATTTACTTTTATTTCAGATTGTTAGAACATTTCACTTGAAAGATTTGATTGCTTTACATATTTAATGCAAAATAGTCAACACAATTGATTAAAAGTATTATACCATGTAGAAATTCAAAGTATTATACCATGTAGAAATTCAAAGTACATTTTATTGTTATTTTTAATTTGATGCTTGCCTTTAAACTGCTAGTCACAGGTTACAATGCTCATGTCATAAAAAGTTATTCTTTAAAAAATAGAGCATCATAATCTTATAATTTAGTTTGATGTATATTTTTGTATTGATTGATCATTCAGTGATTTTTATAACAATAAATAATCATAACTTGATTTTGGTTTCCTGCTGTTCTTGTTATATGTTCTTTGAGAATACTTAATTCTATGTTACAGTTATTTAAATCTTTAGCATTTGTTGTTTTGATAATTGGAACTAATAACTTATAGTAACTCAGTAGAGATTAAAGAGGTTTGGGAATTTATGTCAAATGTTCAGACTCCTTGGTTTCTTCCCTGTCATACAGGGTAAATTATTTTACCCCATAACACCAATTTTTCTTTTCATAAAAGACTTCAATAGATCATATAAAGGTCATTTACCAAAATTATTTCTTTACTTTCGATATGAGACCCAAATAAACCAATACATACATGTACATGAGGTAATAAGTCTGTGTCAGTCTTTTCTTGCCAGCTTTTAAAACTCAAATATCTTGGAAAGGAACTATATAACCTATTAATATTTTTATCTTATTTTGTTTCTGAACTAATGCTCTTTCGACTTAAAATATCAATTTTAAATTTCACGTTAGTACATCCTTAAATTAAGAATTGGTGAAATTTTTCTGATTATTTAGCCAAAACTGTAACTTGATTTTCTGGTATCTCCAGAATTCTGAGCTTGTAAAAGAAAGACCAAAATAAAATTGAGAATGGAAATGGGGAATGTGCCAAAGAGACAACAACCTGACCATAGAGCGGACAACAGCAGAAGGTCACCAACAGGTCTTCAATGCAACATGAAATTCTCGCACCCGGAGGCATCCTTCAGCTGGCCGCTAAACAAATATATACTGGTTCAGTGATAAAGCACCATACTAAACTCCAAATTATACACAAGAAACTAAAAGTTAAAATAATACAAGACTCACAAAGGCCAGAGGCTCCTGACTTGGGACAGGCACAAAAATGCGGCGGGGTTAAACATGTTTGTGAGATCTCAACCCTCCCCCTATACCTCTAGCCAATGCAGAAAAGTAAACGCATAACAATACGCACATTAAAATTCAGTTCAAGAGAAGTCCGAGTCTGATGTCAGAAGATGTAACCAAATGAAATAAACAAAATGACAATAATACATAAATAACATCAGACTACTAGCAGTTAACTGACATGCCAGCTCCGGACTTCAATTAAACTGATTGAAAAATTATGTCTTCATCATATGAATATCAGGCACAATCCTCCCCATGAGGGGTTTAGTATCATACCATCATAACATATATGAGAAGAACATAACCCGTGTCATGCCAGCAACTGGTTTATTAATAATAAATGTGTTTAGTTCCGATGCAAAGACCCTATAAGTGAATCAATATTAACGCCAAAATAGGCAATCTTTAATGACCTGACAACAGTATCATAACTATATCCCTTCTTAATAAGTCTATTTAAAATTTAAAGGTTTTGTTAGCTTCTGAGGTGAATACTGACATTTTTGTGCTTTATAAAAAATATTTCCATAAAATATTGGATGTGAAATACCTGAACGTATAAGAAGTCTGCATGTTGAGCTATATTTACGAATGATGTCCTTATACCGATGATAAAATTTAGTAAATGTTTTGACTAGTTTGTGATATCGAAAACCCTGGTGTAATAATTTTTCAGTAATACATAAATTTCTCTCGTTAAAATCATAAACATTGTTACATACACGAGCGAATCGTACAAGTTGAGATAAATAAACACCGTAAGATGGTGACAAGGGAACGTCACCATCTAAAAATGGATATTTAACGATAGGAAATGAGAAATCATCTCTTTTATCATAAATTTTAGTGTTAAGCTTTCTGTTAATGATATATATATCAAGATCGAGGAAAGGGCAGTGGTCATTGTTAGTATTAGCTTTATTTAAAGTAAGTTCAACAGGATAAATTAATTTAGTATACATACTGAAGTCGTCATTATTGAGAGCTAAAATATCATCCAAATATCTAAAAGTATTATTAAATTTGTGTATCAGATGTTGTTTCGATGGGTCTTTGCTGATTTTTGTCATAAATTGTAACTCATAACAATACAAAAACAGGTCCGCAATAAGTGGTGCACAGTTAGTCCCCATTGGATCTCCGATAACCTGACGATATACGGAATCTCCAAAGCGAACAAAAATGTTATCTAGTAAAAATTCAAGAGCAGATATAGTATCAAAGCATGTCCAATTGACATAGTTTTTTTGTTTATTGCTACTAAAAATGACCTAAAAGAGTTTGAACATATATATTCACATTCTGACTTTTTAAATGCACATTTAATTAGGTGTGTGAATTTTTTCTTAATGAGAATGTGAGGCAATGTGGTATATAGGGTAGAAAAATCAAAACTTTGAACAGATTCAAAATCACCAAAATAAGCATGAAAAAGAATATTTGAACTCATGAGTCTAAAACCAACTGACAGTGCCTTAAAATGTGAGGGTTGATCTCCAGTGCTCACAAAGGGTAATCATATAATGCTCCACATGTGGCAACAGTTGTGTTGCTCATTTCAATACAAACCTGGTGATAAATTTTATTCTAGGAAAAGAGGATGGGATTGTGGTTTTTGTCATGCCTGCGACGTTTGTCACAGAAAGCTCAACATAGGGATAGTGATCAGGCAGCGGCCTTAGCTAACTTCTTAAAAGCTTTATATTTTAGAAGGTGGAAGATAAAGGCAACAGTAGTATACCACTGTTGGAAGACCTGGATGCTTCATACTTTGTACATGGATGCCTCAAGTTACGAGGTTTCTGTCAGTCACATATCCAATGTCCTTGACCTCATTATCAAGGTTCAATGGATACTTGAAAATAATGTTAAGAATATGTGTAATGTTAAATTCTCTATTGTTATAAGTAACAGGATACCTATATTTGGTATGGGCGTACCTTGCAAGGTCCTCATTCCCGTCAGATAGTTTTCACTTGACCTCGACCTCATTTCATGAATCAGTGAACAAGGTTAAGTTTTTGTGGACAAGTTCATATCTCAGACACTGTAAGCAATAGGTCCAGTATATTCGGTGTATGGAAGGTGTACATGTCCAACTGGCAGGTGTCATCTGATCTTGACCTCATTTTCATGGTTCAGTGGTTATAGTTAAGTTTTTGTGCTTTGGTCTGTTTTTCTTATACTGTATGCAATAGGTCTACTATATTTGGTATATGGAATGATTGTAAGGTATACATGTCTAGCTGGCAGGTTTCATCTGACATTGACCTCATTTTCATGGTTCAGTGGTCAAAGTAAGTTTTTGAGATTTGGTGGGTTTTTTTCTAATACTATATGCAAATGGTCAACTATATTTGGTGTATGGAAAGATTTTATGATCTATATGTCAGTTGCACAGGTTTTATTTGACCATGACCTCATTTTCAAGGTTCATTGCTCAGTGTTTAATTTTTGTGTGTTGGTCTGTTTTTCTTAAACTATAAGCAATAGGTCAACTATATTTGTTGTACGGAAGAATTGTAGGCTATGCCTGTCTGGCATGGTTCATCTGACCTTGACCTTATTTTCATGGTTCATTAGTCAATGTTAAGTTTTCTTGGTTATGTTAAGTTTATGTGACAGTTGTAATAAAGCTTTATATTTAGGACTATCAATGATAAGTAAAGAAGGCGAGACATTTCAGCCTGTGCACTCTTGTTTGACAATTAAAATATCTGTGTCAACACATATGTTTTAATTGTCAAACAAGAAGTGTAGCAGTTCTATAGGGATAACATCTTATATTGCTGATTATGTATTACAACTTTGAAAGCAAACTAGGAAGTATGTTATATTATAAGTTGTCAGAAGTAAAAATAAACATCGGTTTAAGACAGCTTTTACATCAACAAAAATAACCTGCATTGCAATTTGATAAATTAAGGTTACAGATACACATTAAATATAAATGCACATGCTTCAAAAGGACATTCTGACATCACATAAGCGCATACATTGATTAGAACAAAGCATTGAGGTAAAATATGAATATATATTTGATATACAAGTAACGAAATATGTAAATATATTTCATCACATACTCAGACATGCAACAGTTTGCAATCTTTAATGATTTGAAGTTTAGACTCCCTATCTGAAGAAATTCTGCTAGGTAATCCACAATATTGTACAAAAGAATCAGTCAGGAATATGACAGCTATCCATTCGTTTGAGCTTTTGATGTTGACATTTGATTAGGGACTTTCGGATTGAATTTTCCTTGGAGTTCAGTATTTTTGTTATTTTATTTTTTAAGGCAATCTCCTAATCAAATAAATTACAATTATAAGACATTGTGCTCTTTGTTCTATACTAATGAGAAGTTTGTGTATGATGCATTAAGTGCTCTCGGAATTAGGTGTTACTTTTCACAACATAAGCAGAAACACTTATACAAGCCTATATCAAAACATTGTAGCCCTAAACAGATACTAAACACCAGAAATAAACTCAGCCATGAGGCAACAGTTTTATCTATTTACACTGGGAGTAAATTTCTACTGGTCGAATTATACCATATTTTTGGTCTCATTTACTAGTGAATTCTAAAATATAAATCACACAAACTTAAAAGAGTTCTTACATTATATAATTATACATTTGTATTAGTTTTGGTATGATATGCTTCGAATAAAACATGACACGTTGCAATACTTTACTTATTTATATTTGTTTAAAACGCTTTAATTGATTGTTGTTTGCTCTACATCCAGATTAAGATATTTCATGCATATTGAAATCGGAAACAAAGTAACAATACATACAATATCTAGGTTCTGTTAGTTTGGTAGATTGGGAAATTTTGACTACAACTTGAAAAGGAGGGTGTGTATGATCGGTATTAGACATTTTACTTTGCAACAGGACACATACCTACGCATCAACGAGTTACTGAAATGTTCTTAAAGGTGCACAAAGGGTTGCACACTACCTACAGGAAAAATCTTATTTAGTTTCCAAATTTGGCCTAACGTGACTGCAGATATATACTTTGTGTACAGGCTAAAGGATACCTCTCTTCATCGTGTGTTTTTCCTGACTGAAGACATATCCGTGGATGACCATAATTATATACCTCAGTCAAAACCTTTGACGTTAGGAGAAAGAGTTCAGAGAGAATGTTGTAAATGCTATATAAACTAAGAATCCTATAGAAATAGTAAATGGATCATGTTATTGATGTTAGAAATTATATAGAATGAATAAAGCTTGAATTGTAATTTTGAATCATCAAAACCTACATTTCAAGTTTCAACTTTCTATTTGTTTGGCTTTATAAATATTTTTACAGGTGCATCACTGATGAGTCTTATGTAGACGAAACGCGCGTCTGGCGTACTAAATTATAATCCTGGTACCTTTGATAACTATTAACAGACAATCGGTATTCCTGTGAAAACCAACTGAGCTCCTCTTGTGGACAAATTCCTCTATTTACAAGAGGCAGATATCATACAGGAGCTTCGCAGGAAGAATGAAAAGAAGCTAGTTGTATCCTTTAATTTGATATTCAGTGAAATGGTGACTAGATTTGAACATCGGTAAATATAGTATTATACCGTCACATAAAAGTAAAAAGTTGATTGAGAGAAAAATCCTGGTTGTAAAATAAAACCTACGAAAACACATCTATAACACGGGACCACAACGCAAGAACGGATACACTGAACTTCAACAAAATCAAACGCCAACATATATAGAAACGAACTATTTGATAACAACTGCCATACTGACTTGGAATAGGTCATTTTAAAAAAATAATGATGTGTTGAACCTGGTTTTATGGCTAGCAAACCCTCCTGCTCTTATTACAATGTTAAAAATACCGTTTAAATGACAACATTACGTGACAGGAATAAGCAACTGTCACCTTAATTGAACTCATCTATTCAGTCGAACTTGAAATAAAGCATACTACAGATTCAGTAAAGACGTCTGCATTATAAATAATTTTTCGTCGAAAAATTCACAAAAAGTGTAAGCTGAGAACAAAACGACAAAAGAGATGATTTCAGCGGTTTCACTTGTCAATTTATCGCAGTTTCTTCCGTATCACCTTTAATCACCCCAATTGCTTTGTCTTTAATTTTCTATGTTGTGTTTTGTGTACTGTCTTTTTGTCTGTTTCCTTTTTACCCATTACGTCGATCGTTAGTTTATCTTTGACTTATTAGTTTTAATGTGGTGGGTAATTAAGGCAACATTATTTAGCGATGTTCAAATCCCACAAATCGATTAAAAAGACAAACCAAGGTAACACGCAAAAACTATGGTTCTTGCATGAACTCTAAAAGGAGCGACATCAGGTGTGCAGACAGATTAAGCGAGCGTCTGCTTATGCGAATCAACACTCGAAATTTCACAATTGGGGATATTACTAGCATATATTTAAGACGGCTATTGTGGTACTAGTATCTAAGGTTTAAAGACTGCTAAAACATGTCGCTAGGGAGTTAATACATATACCAAACGTCTCTGATGACCGCTTGCCACTGTATAAATCGCAGAAACAGTTAAACTCTGCTACAATTGCATGTGTGTCTTTGTAAGGTGTTTGTCACTGTCTCTTCCTACATTTAGTTTTGTGAGATTATGGTCTTGGTGTCCGATATTTTTTGTGTATGTTGTATCTATTTACACAATTTGACCTGTGACTTAGTTCCTTGTATATTCTGAATATTTAGGTGCATTTAAGTTATATCTCATTGACATTTTTATCTACTTTATTTGCAGATAAACTTTTTTCAGCTAGCTTTCAGTAATAGCGAATCTTAATTTAGGGCTTTCGCTAACAGTAAAGCTTTGAACCAACTCTTGATCGTAAAGTTGAAGTAGTTTTCCCATAAAAATTACGGTTGCCATTTAAATTTAACTGACCCTTATGGAATATTTAATACGTGTTAAAGATATTTACGGGTGTGTTTCACCTTTCGAAGATTCTT
This sequence comes from Mytilus galloprovincialis, assembly GCF_965363235.1. Classification (NCBI taxonomy): domain Eukaryota; kingdom Metazoa; phylum Mollusca; class Bivalvia; order Mytilida; family Mytilidae; genus Mytilus; species Mytilus galloprovincialis. Next base: position 21,910,599 of record NC_134841.1, read on the forward strand.
TCTGCCGTTTGAGGCATCACAAAATGTGACATACCGACGGTGCGTTTCCATTCTATGGGCATCATAAGGGATACCATTAGTTAACTAGGAACTTGCCTGGTTGGATATTGTGTTATGTCTTATCGTTTGTGGTATATGTTCTGTATTTTCGGTACATTTCACATATATGTCTTACTTGTCAATATGGTCGATTTACTCATATTTCGGCTACAGTATTTTTTGTTTTATGTTGTTTGTTTTCAATGTGTTAACTGTTAGGTCTTAAATCATCTTGCCTAATATAACAATAATTGTATTTAAGTAATTAATTCCACTATTTTCGAAGGCCTTATTTGAACAATTAATTTATTATCAGGTTTTTGATTGTACATAGTGTACTGGTAAGTATGTCTGTTAGTGTTGTTCACACATCGTTGTCAATATAATGGGAATTTGTACGACAGTCATACAAGTGATGTGTTAAGCTAGCTATAAAACCAGATTTAATCCATAATTTTCTCTACTTAAGAAAAATCCAAGTCAGGAATATGACAGTTATTAACTTATCCATTCGTTTGGTATGTTTGAAATTTGGATTTTGCCATTTGATGACGGACTTTTCGTTTTTGGATTTTTTTTAGGAGTTCGGTATTTTTTTACTTTTTAAAGATACTATATGCATAGTATTTTTGTTTAAACGTAAACTCAATGCTACTTTTATATTCCTGTAAGTGTCTACAATAAAACAAATCTATTCTACTTTTAAAAATTTACATGTGATTTTTAAAACGTAACAAAAATACGTCACGTTTTGTTTGCAGTTTTTACTTCGTTTGTGGTGTAGTCAGGTGTACTATTGTAAAATCATGGGAGGTGTTCGTTGTCTATTTTATGGTTTGTATGTTATACTGTCCTGTGCTTTTATATTATTTATCTATGTATTTCTCTGTCATGGGTATTTTTGCATTTATAGATATTGTATTCCTGTCACTTAATATTGTCATTATAGCGATATTTTTAACATTGCAAGATAAACGGGAGGTTTGGTTAGCCATAAAACCTACCATATTTTCTTAAAATAACCATAAATAAATAATAAGCCAGGAACATGGCGGTTGTTATCAAATAGTATGTATGCTGACGTTTGTTTTTGTTGCAATTCAGTTTTTCTGTCGTTCCATTGTTTTCATCTTTTAGTTGATGTGTTTCACTCGCTTTTAACTTGGAACCTGCATTTTCCTTTGTTTGCTTTCGATCTATGTCTACTTAACAGCGGTATACGACTGTTACTTTTATATTCCTTTCCCAAGAACCGGATTGATTTTTTTTTTTATTTATTCATTTTGGTAATCGTATTGTCTGTCTTTCTGCGACAAATGTTGTTAATTGACCTGCTTTATTATTTTTATTGATGAGTCATGTACCATATCTTTCCCGACAGGTTCCATGTACAACTGGGGCATAATCTGTTCACCAATAAGTAGCATAAGGGATCACCCCGATCCGGCGTTTTCTAGCTTTTGGAGAAAATGGTAGGATTGTGAAATTGTTTGGAAATATTTTGTCGTCTACTATGTTTTTATCCTGGCCTTTTTAATTTCTCGCAATTTTTTTTTTTAATTTTGAGTTTTGAATGTTCTCTTGACATCTTTGATCTATTTTATCATAATATACTTCGCATCAGAATACGTTTTATACAGGATGAATAATTCAAAATTTGGTAGATTAGTAAATCTCGCTTAACTAAGGGGAGGGGTAGAGATATACAAGAAATAGAGTAAGAACGGCAATATTATCTTGCAATTCAAATCATGCTGTTTTTGTTATTATTGTCTGTTTTAATTTTTAAGAACTGATCGCACAGCTTGTTTTTGGAACAAAGTGCTCAAACTTTATTTTAAAAAACACAGCTCTGATTTGAACAAATCAAATCAGATAATCAGTTGACAACATACTTGTTACGTTTTTTACTGAATTAAAAAAAAGCTTTTCCATTGGGACTAACTGTCGTCATCTTCTCGCTGACTTGTTTCATTTTACAGATGAGATAGATATTATACGAGAGCTTCCTTCTCAAGATATGAAAATGAAGCCAGTATCCTTTTTTATCTGAAACTCCTCTATATGTGTAAGTTCTTCTACTTAATTAATGGTTGAAAGTTTGGTGACAAAGTTGATTTCATTATACTATTAAAATCTAAAAATAGATACCTCAGATATACAAGAGCTTATTAATATCTTGACACTAATTGACATTGAAAGCTATTTGAAATTGAAAAACTTTACAACAAAGGAGATAATTTTATTTTTTCTGTTGGGAGTTTTCCATTTCTACTAAGCAACTTTCAAACACCATATGCATAAGATGTATATGTCTAGACGTTTGTACGATGTTCTTTGGCTTGAGTTTTCTATCATGATTTCGTCGATAGGCAGTTTCTGCTCAAAAAGGGAGACATTGAAATAAGTGGATCTTAATGGTAAAGTTTTAGTTGTGTCTCTTACAGTTATAAGTTACCATTATAATTTGGTTAACTATAGTGTGTGTCACAGAAGTCCATAGATATGCTTATCTGGTGTCCTTTTTCCTCCTCAAATTTGACACATATGAATGCAACTTCTCATATGATTGTTACTTGAAACAGAAGAGGTTGTCAATAGAACAGAAATTGTTTAACACTTGATGTCACCATGTTTTTAGCTTTTTTGTAGTTCGCGTTACTCAATCTTTGGTTTTCTATACAAATGTCTTGTAGAGCCTATGCTTTACCTCTTGGATTTTTTTCCCTTGTTTCTGTTAACTATTACATGAGTTTTCATTACCCGTCCGATTTAAAACGTCCATGAATGAAAATGTACCTTGTGTCATTATGTGGTTGTCTCTTCTCCTCTTGTTCATATATATTATATGTCTACAATGAAGTCAGGGTCGGCTCCGCTACTTGTTTATCCTAGGAAAAAGCTTATTTTCGTTCCAGTTACTCATGAATAAAAGTGTTTTGTCAACCATTAGTGATCATCGATAATCACACTTTAAGCCCTGGTACTCATTTTAAAATCACATTGCCAAGAATTATTAACCACGTGAATCATATTGGTGAGCCCTAGTGCACATTAACGTCACAATAGTAAATCCTGGAACTTGTTAACTCATGAATAAATCTTAATCATGAGTTCTGGAGCTGATTCGAAGGAGCCAATACTTCCTACTCAATAATGCATACACCGTAGGAAAAACTCATAAACAATAATTCTACCAATATGTAACACTGTCACATGAATTTAATAATAAAAAAAAAAAAACATGATGTGGTGAAACACATTTTTATTAAAAACAAAACAGTAACAAAATAAATAATAAATTAAATGAGATTTCATCAATATCCAACATATTTATATGGATGACATATACAATACAGTCAACAATGCAAAATAAGTCTCATTATGTTGTTCGTCAAGAAGCACGATGGTAACTAATTAAGCACTTGAATTCACAGATAAAAACGAATCTGTAAAGGCTTATGTCTCGTCCGGCAAAACATAACCAACAGATTTACAGACAAAGATAATGATATATATTTCTGAATTTTTAAATGGTTGTACATACTGTACCATATGAAAATATTACAGGTCAAAATATTTGTTTTGTTTGGCATAATATAACCAATGTCTTAAATGATTGTCAAATTTTGAAAAGGAATATTTGGAAAGTTTGAATTACCCAATTATATTTAATATTTCACCAGAATGTTCTAAATAGCAATAAATGTAATACAACTTACACAATAAAAGTTACGGACTACAGTTTAAAATGTCAGAACTTCAATGGAAGGAAGGTCCTAGCCATCATTCATTAATTAACGGCATATGATGTCCAAGAAACTATATGGAACTATAGACTGACATTTTAGATCATTTGTCAACTAAGGAATAATACCGAATGTGGTTGTTTAGAAGTTCCATATTATGAGATTACAGTCTTATCATATATGTCACGATGTTGCCAACTAGTGACCAAGTATACATTCTATCATTCAATGTTTAACTTTTTGAATTGGATAAAATTCTATATCGTTTCAGATATGTGAATATGGTAAAGTCATTAATATGGTTATGTGATGTATTTATGGGTTGATAAGCATCGTGTAAATAACTCTAATAACTCCTTTCATGTCCATCGAACATATTGGGAATAGCATGTGCAAATAACAAAATCAGATCTTCTGTGTTTGGGCAAGCAATACAACACATATATCCACATCGATCACAATTTTTTTTACAAACTTCTTGAGATCGAAGGTATACAGACAGAACTTTTCATTAAACAAGAATTAGACGAAAAGTACTGTATAAATAAAAAGACTAGATTTCTGATTATAGCAAGTTTTTCGCAAGAACATGTTGACTTAAAGCGGCTGGTGTTGCTCTGTTTGTTTTGAGGTTTCAATGACTTCTCTTATGTTTATCCCCAATCCTTCAGAAAATTCCGACTTCTCGTTTAGATGGACATGTTCATTGTGTTCTTTCTCTAACTAGAATTCAGAATACTGGTGCGAATTTTTTTTCTCCACACAATGGTCGTCTGGCAAGCATGAGATCATCTACAGGAAGGACAGTCGTTCGTTCCCTGACACAACTAGTTTGTAGAAAATAGAAGACGTTGAAATGTTTATGACTTGGTTATTATCCTGCTGTATGTTAGCTATAGGACTCAAAGTGTTCTGAAAGAGGAAGAGGATATTTTAGTAATCACAAGTTGGTTAAAACGCGAATAATAAACATGCAACATTCAATTTACTATTTCCGTAACAACCAGTAGGAAATATTTCATAATAATCATTATTCAGTACAAGCAATATTGTCCAGTTTACTGCAAAGATTACAATTAATATATATTCTATTTGCAGAATGGTTATTATGATAGTTACTTCGTGTTTGATTAAATAGCGATTCAAGTTCAGATAATTTTACTGAAAAAAACTTTATTAGATTACAATTAATGATGTAATTAGGTGTGGTTTAGAATAGTTTTTCCTACGATACAGGGTAAAATATGTTGCCCCATAACACCCATTTTTCTTTCCATAGAATACTTACAGGCTCAAATAAAATGTCATTTACTAAAATTTAAGCAAGTTCCAGATTTCTTGTCTTTCGATTTGAGACTCCAAAATACCAATGCAAATATAAGGTACAAGTCAAGAGTCAGCCTTTTCCCGCCATTTTAGAAAATTAAAAATCGTCAATATCATACGTCATTGGAAAATGCTAGACAAAGTATGCGCCGGCTTGTGACGATGTGTGCATAGGCTATTGACCGCTGTCCTAGTTATAGTGACTCTAATTTTGAACATATTTATTAAGTTTTTATTTATTTACAGTGAGGGAGGATACTATTTAAATTGTGTCCTTCAAAATTATTTACTTTGATGCTCTTTGTTTAGTCAGTTGGTTAATACCAAGTAATACCAAATATGGGGTACAAAAAGGGAACACATTCTGTCCATTATTAGTGCTAAGTTATTAGTTTTTTATTGCTTTTCTGTATTTTGTATATCGATGCAGTAACATGCATATGTTATTTATAATATCAACGTTATGAACATTGAGCCGTCATTCTATGGTCAAAGATTCCAGTAACACTTAGAAGTTCCCGGTATTGGACCTATCTCTAAAATGTCAATCAGTCAACTAGTACAAACGCGGGGGAGTTAGATAAATAAACACCGATTAAATTAAAGTATTTTATCTTTTTATTTGCTACTTCAATTAGAATGTTTGTAGTGCCGAAATGATGGAATTTAAACACACTTTGACATTTACTCAACGCAAATAGGGTATATCTATAGTATTAATTAAATCACAATGTTAAATCCACCAGACACAAGTCATCCTCTCTTACAGGACAACGGAACCCAGAAACAAACACTGCATACTGCAATATATCATCAACGAAACCACTGCATATCAACCGAAGAATGACCTCGACGAACAATCAATTATCACAGACAAATTAATTGCTAACTTAGTTGATAAAAGATTTGTAAAAAATAGTCCAGGGTTCATTAATAAGTTATATTCGATATAATTGCGCAATTTAAATGCAACCTAAGTGTGAAACCGAAATAATTATTTAATTATTTTCTAGGTACAACACTTTAAAAAGAAACACCAATAAAAAAATATATCAAAGGTTTATTTTGTTTAAATTTGGGGAAGTAAACTGTTTTCAGCAAAGAACACTATCATCTTACAAGTTTTGCATACCTTCAAATTAAATTCTTTACAAATATCTGCATTCTTTTTTAATAGTCTGAGTTTGCCTTTGTTTTATCCGTTGTAAAGTTGACTAGAAATCTCTGCTTTTATCAAAGCAACTAATCAAGTGAATTAAAAGAGAACGTTATAGCTGTTTTCCGTAGATCTATTCTATTTGATTTTTTAAAAAAATCATTATTTGTTAAAACTTGAAAAAATTTCATACAAGTAATGTTTTGCTATCCGTTAATTTCAAATATATAGAATATATCCTATATTATTTTTTTCTGCGTTGTTGCACACTTTTCCTCGTGTAATACATTTTATGCTTTGAAAACCGTTTTCAGCTTTTGCGATATGTTAGGGGTTTATCTAGGATTGATTTTTACTGCGAGACTGTTTTTATATTTTCTCCGATCATTTTTGGGTATAAAAAATATATGCGTTACCAAAGCTAAATTTTCTATTTCTTTTAATTTGTTTAATCACTTTGGAAAAAAATAATATTTCACCATTAAGAGCACAAACCCAAAATTAATCCTAAACTTGGACAGCCAAACCATTGTAACTTTGAAATTGCGAGAAATTGTTACATTCTGGACAATCATTATATAATCAAAAACAGAAAATAAAGTATGATTAAAAAAAAAAAATCGCGTTTCATGTTGCGATAAAAAAAAAAATGGAATTAAAATCAGACAAGAAAGAATAACTTCAAAATTGCAACTTTTCGTCAAAAAATTGTTTATTATGTCACCTGTCCGGGTTTATTCCCCACAAAGTATAGTAATTCATTTTTGTTTCGGCTTGACTATATGCAGCTGATAATTTATTCAATCATAACTATTTCTTTTTTCTGAAATAAAAAATCCCCACAGAAAGCATTTTATCAATTTCTAAAAAAAAAAAAAAATAGCCTTTCAAATTTGTTATTTTACTGACTTGATATTTAACAGGAATAATATATTTACTAAGCTTTTTGAACGAAAACACATTTACAAGTTTAAGATCCAATAAAAAGACAGACGGTGAAAATTTGTTCCTCAATTTATCGACATCATTTCAAATTGTTTTTGGATCAAAAATATGGAATTGTCTTTTTGTTTCTACTTATAGAATATAATTATTTATTTAATGTATGTATGATGTCCTATCTTTCAATTTGTACAAATTAACGGTCCATGTTTAAGCACGAGAGAGACAAAACTACGTATGATCTTTTGAAAGTTCAATAAGCATTTAAAACTTTAAACGAAGTTGGTTTGTAAAAGTTCTGATTATCGTAATTATACATTAAAAATATATCCCCGACTATAACATAATTGAAATAAGATTGCTGAACATTTGAAATTCTACTCATCAAACTGAATTAGTGGAGATAACTCTGTCAAAACTTATGTCATGATAAGAATCAGATGCAACAACAAAAAAATTAATTATCTTATTGTATAAATTATATATTCAAATTGAATAGATTGAATATATCTTAAGATCATTGAATACATTGAATATATCTTAAGATCATTGAATACATTGAATATATCTTAAGATCATTGAATACATTGAATATATCTTAAGATCATTGAATACATTGAATATAGCTTAAAACCAAAACGGTATGTTTTCCCTATAGAACTTTGAACACTAACACATCAATAACAGAATAGACAATAATACTTTAATAATAGAAAAGAAGGACGAAGAACACATTTCAATGTTATATTTTTTTAAACGTTAGATTAGAAAATATGACAATGAACGTCCAAACAGTTAAAAAAAACTTGCACTGATTTGTCCGATACCAAACAACCTTTACATACGACAATATATAGAGTACACTCGGCATAGAAATGTTAGAAATTTAAGAAAATAATTGCCACAGCATGTGATTTCAGGAAGTTTGGTGTGCATATTATGTCTACAAAAAATCTAGAAATTTAGAACATTTTTTTATTATTAACTTTAAAATTAAGAATGGAAATGGGTAATGTGTCAAAAAGACAACAACCCGACCAAAGAGCAGAAAACAACCGAAGGCCACCGTTGGGGTTTCACACAGCGAGAGAAAAAAACACATTCAGACACGTGCTTTAGCTAGCCCCTAAACAAAAATGTTTACTTGTTCATTTTAGGATTCATAGAATTTTAATAATTTGTTCAAGCTAGTACAGGATTGTTAATTACGACATATTTTATTTTGTTTTTATATTGATCAAAAGTTTACCTTCAAGGATGTCAATATGTTAAACTGTGGAAGAATTATATTGACACTTCCACGGTAAAACAAATATCAAGTTGAAATTAAAAAGGCATTTAATTGAAAATATGCACATTTATTAACTTTTTTTGAATTGAACTTCCTATATCTAGTAGTAAAATATTTTCATTTATAGCTGCTTGTCAATAACTTAGGCTTATTGCGTCATAATTTTTTGGTTTATCAATTTTATGTTTTAATTATCTTACATTCAATGAAATTGGATTGTTTTTTTAAGACTGGACACTTTTTTTCATCAATTTAAACAATTATATCTTGTATTAAAAATTTACCTAAATTGAAACCAGTTGCCGCATGTCTTTTAGCTCTCAGTAACCTCGATAAATGCTTGTGGTGTCGGATTCTATGGATTTGTTGTCCCTGGTGGAGGGCTCTCAACCCCTGTAAGCACGAAGTCGCACAGAAAATGTCTATAAAACAGCAAGAAATGCGTCGGCCGTCTCCCCATCTACCCTCCACTTCAGATGTAATTGTCAAAATTACTAATGTTAAAAATACTCCTTGTCTTTTATGCATAATCTGATATCGCACTTATAGTTCAAGATAACCAATTTATGATATCATAATTTCAAAATCTGACAATTTATACTTTTAATATATATTACACACGTGAATCTGTTTCTTATTAGTTTAAATATAGACATGATTTGGTTTGATACCAAATTTATATGCGTTATCATTTGTGTAGGTGTGTCTATGAACAAAAAAGATGGTAATGTTATTAATCAGGTAAGCCATTTCCGATGGCAACCAATGTGTTTGGAGGTAAAACACTTCCTTAATTCGAGGGACATACATTCATAGGTTCTGTCAGACAGCGACTCGATGCAGAGTCCAATAAAATTATTAAAGAAAATTGCTTTTCTGAAAAATAAATATAACAGTAGAAGTTAACTGATTTATTTATTATTAATTTGTATTAATATTTTGATAGTGGCTGTTGATTGCGCACGGTCGCAATGGTTCATGTGGTATCTATGGAAATGTTGGCAGTTTTAATAGAACTACCTCTGTAATTGGCATAACGAAAATCGAGATGTTTTAAAACATTTTTTTAAAGAAATATGTATGTCATCTTATCCATATATTTTATTTATTTGTTTCTTTATTCATTTTTTTTTATCTGTGTTGATGTATTCGATTTTGATCACATGCATTTTGTTTAAAATAACTTGACTATAATCATGCATTTTTAACCCAAACAGTGTGCTTTTCCAAAATTTAGGAAACTTTTCAGTGGTTGACTTTATCTATATCTTAGTAACTTTGTTATCATAATATATAATTAATTGTTGAGGACAGACCTTTAGTAGTTTCGGCTAAACCACTGAACACTTGTTTTAGAATAAGGAGAAGAACCCATGGGATTTATACAAAACCATAAGTCCATCAAAAAATGATTTCACCATGAACAAAAAGAAAGTCTTGGGATCCCGAGCATACAAATATTTATAAACACAGAAAATAAAAGAAACAGTATCAAGAACCCCACATAAAAATCAGGAATCAAATCAGAAGCTGCTCAAAGGTAAGCAAATCCTGCTTCACTAGTGACACCCGTCGTGTTACTCGTTGCAAGTAAATATTGTTGATAATCCTATCAATGAAAATGACAATGGGATTGTTGCTACAACAAGTGGGACATATTCATGGTTATCTGAGACACACATATACCATAACGGTTAACCAAACCAAAAGACACGAAAATCGCTCGAAGGGATGACTTCATCTTTATCATAAGATTACCATATGACAAAACACGAGTCTATTAATTAAGATCGTATATCTATGTCTTGATTTTTCTCTGTTGTTTGGTTGCTGTCTTAATAATATATAACTACTATAATCTACAATAGCTTTATGTTCATTGGGATTAACTGATATATGTTTGTAATGTTTATGTTTTACGGTTTGTTTTTATTGTCTAACCGAAATTTCTATTTGTTATGAGTTCATGGTTTTATTTATTATGGAGGACGACAGCTAGCATTGATTCTCTTGACAAGTAGAAACTTTTATCAAATATTTAAGTTAATTTATATGAATGAATTGTCCATTTATGTCAGTTACTCCCAAGATTTGATATGTTATCAAAAATTTATAGCCCCCGCACAAAAGATGTGCGTGGGTTCGGATTAAGCAGTGAATTTTGAATTAGAATAATTATGAACCCCTGGAAATGATTTATAAGAGTGATGACGTCACCCAGAAGCTGACGTTTGATTCAAGGTGTATGTGACGGTCAACAGATTTTTAAATGTATTTACAATCAGTGATAAGTTTGTTCTAGTTTCAGGACAACTCTATAGTGCAATTAAACTAAGTTCATCTGTTATATAGAATTAAACAATAAACGTATTGAAATCATTATTTAAATATCAAGAGATTAAAAAGTAAATGATGCATATCTCATCTTTTTTTTATTTCTTAACTAGATTTTACTTTTTTTTATGGTATATACACTGCTTATGTAAATGCGCGTGTTTGTTTGTTTGTTTGTGGGGTGTGAATCTTTTTCCTCTCCTAAATGTTTCTTAACGAAATGTGTGGAATTTTAAATTCCTCTTAGATTCAATTGAGATCCTTATATTGTACATTTTGTTTTTATAGCACACCAAGTATTGCGATGCTCTTGAGTAGAACTAAAATTATGGAATTTATTTGTGATAATCAAGGAATAGAAGAGAAGGTGGGGTGTATACAAATGTGACAACAATCACCAATAAGACACAGAGAGGATACAATATATCTTCAAATCATAGATTAGTATTTAACCATTTAGTTTACAAAGTGGAAGAATACTAGATGATACCATTTTTGCATTTGAGTTGTAGAGGACAAGGTACGATAAGGCCTATTTTTGGCCCCCTATTTTCTCATTTTTCAAATTCTATTTAGGAAAGCTACTTATTATGTTAAAATATTCTCTGAGGTTTTGTTTGGATGAACTTCAAAACCACTAATTTTAGCAACAGAGTAAAGTGATTTGTTCCTATTATATTGTTCTATACTGTATGCTCGACTTAGCTTAGGAACACATTCTTTTTATACTGTCTTTCTTCCGACTTTGATTTAAATTACTCTCGGTATGCTTCATATTAAGTTTAGAGGCCTGTTATTTAACACCACCGTACTTTCGTGCCAATAAAGTCACAGCTATCTGCAAGCTCCCGTCATGGCTGAATAATTTGTTTGTGTGCATAAAATTAAAAGTTTTTACTCAGTTCTATTCTTATATTCTTGTGTCTTTTGTATTGTTTTTTTGTTTTGATATTGCTGTACTTTTTTTTATTAAGACTAAGAAATTGTATGTTTTTTTTTCTCTCAAATTGTAGCCTTCTGAACATTTATCTTGTCTTATTCAAGAACATATAATTCCAATGAAATGATAAGCCATGCCAATGACAAATGGAATATTACAGCACGATTTCACAAGATCGTGCCTTCTAACATTTTGTATGACGTTAATACTAATACCAAACCTATATAGACACTATGTTCTGTATATTTGACATGTTCGAAGTCATGATGTCACTACCAACGGATAAAATCTTGTCGGTAACTGAGAGCATTGTGTATGAAGCGTTGGCAGTGCTTGTTTATCCTGCAGTTTTGCCTTGATTCCTTTAAAACTATATAATGCAAGAAAAAAATACTTTTCTATGTTGACCTTTTGGCTTAGTTTCAAATTTTCCGTACTCACCGATTTTAAGAAAACAAAAATGCAAAATCACAAACGTAAAAAATGCATAAATACGAAGGGTAAAACGTAAATCACGGAAACAGAAAAACGCAAAAAACGCGAAAACGCAAAAAACGCAAAAACAATTAATGCTTTTCATTGTCTATTTATCTCCAAATGTATGATATTTGTTTATTGTATACATAATCACTTGTATTCATTATTGTATGAAAAATCTTCATGTATATGGAGGAAATAAAAAATCATTCATTCATTAATTCATTCATTCATCTTTTTTTCAAATATTTTTGTTTACGATTCATTGCATATAATTTTGAAAACGATAAATGATCGCATCCGACCAACATAAGTTCTTTGCATTGGGTAGATTTTTGAGCTTGCCGTACGCTATTTTATAATCTGATATGTCTTAACGTTTGTAGTCCAAATAATTTAATTTGAAATTGCCTTTCCATACCATAATTGTGATAAAAATTATACGAATATTGTAAAATAATTGTTTAAATTCGAGATTGCATGTTAATTACATTAGCGAGTCAATGTAGTTATATCCTATGGTGTTAGTCGTTGGTGGAATATGTTCGTACTGGCTCTGTGGTTTGCATGTACTGTCGACTATTATATTATTTTTTTGTGCGTTTCTCTGTTATAAATGTTATTGCGTGTGATTGTGCTGTATTTCTGTCACGTAGTATTTAAGCGATATTTTTAAAATTGTTATAAAGCGGAAAATTTGGCATGCCATTAAACGAGGTTCAACACAATTTTTTTCCTTAAAATGTACCGTACCAAGTCAGGAATATGGTAGTTGTTATCAAATAGTTCGTTTCTATGTGTGTGTGTTTTTGTTGCACTTTGGTGTTCTTGTTGTTCTTTTCTTTTCTTTTCATAGTAAATGTGTTTCTCGTGGTTTTGGTTTGTAACCCGGATTTATTTTTTCTCAATCGATTTATGACTTTTGAACACCAGTATACTACTTTTGCCTTTAACTATCATTCATTTTATTTAAACAAGACAGTTTATAAGAGGCAAACATATTGCATTAATTAAAATAAAAGCATCCACTCAACATAATAACTCTAAAAATACCAAAAATATTTAAAAAAAAAATCAATTATATAATCATTTGGTGAAGTCATTTCAAAACGCCAACATGATTTTGGCAACATAACAATTGTTAAGTATGACTTCTGAAAATCTAGTTCATTGACGATCAAACGTTCTATAATAAGTATCCAGTACTTTAAAAGGTATAGCTATCTTTTTTAAAAACTGTGCAAGCTATTTCATGATAGCAAACCACTAAAGTAATAGTCTCTTATTGGGAGAAGGAATCCGTGCATACAAAAAAAAAAACACCACTCCAATATCAGTTGAAGAGAGAAGGTTGATAAATGGCAAAAGATTCAAAGGTTACCAAACTCTGTGACAGTGAACGCATATTCTAAAGAGGGACGAAAAACACCAGAGGGACAGTCAAACTCATAAATGAAAAATAAACAGACAACGCCATGTCTAAAAATGAAAAATACAAACAGACAAACAAAAGTACAAATGACAACATATAAAACTAAAGAATAAGCCACACGAGCCCCATCAAAAACTGGGGGTGATCTCAGGTGCTCCAGGAGGGACGTTGTGACACATCCTATTTCCTTTCATTTTTTATCAATGTCATAACCCATATTTTATGTTCCTATCCTCGATAAATCCGAATGTTTTGTCAAGGAATGAAACAAATATCCAATAAAAACCCTCTTCTTGATATGACCAAGTGGGAGTGTTTTCTTGTTTTGAAATTTCATCCTTTGACCGGATAATCCTAGTTAGGTTGTGAGTCAATCTTTCATGTAAAGCAAAATTTTGATGGGAGAGGCTTTTGGGATGTTGAAATACGTGAAAATTAACCATCCTCAGTTATACATCGATTTTTAACGTCAGTAGGAGTTACAATGTATATCATAATAATGTTATGTACTTGATATTGCAGTCACCTTATGATTTGAAAAATTATACCTTCCGGTGAAAATAATCATAACAAATCAATAAGTTTGATTGGGAATGTCTTGAAACAAGTGCTGCTGTTGTTGCAAGCTTAAAATGATACATTTTTTTTATATAAACTTAAGCAGAAAGTATGAGAGACCTGGTTTTAGAAAAGCTAAAGTTTAATATAAAAATGACTCTACAGATATTTTTATATCATCCTTAAATGATGTACATGCACAATTTTGTTAACCGTTAAGTCAGCTATAAAAGACTCAGACATAACTATTAGTACATTATACTTTAAATTGCACATTTGTTGACAACTTAGGGATTTTGCGGATATTAAACTGAAGTTGATTACATTTAAGTTTATACAACCTAATCCGATTTAATACCTTGTTTAATCAAGAATACTATTTCTATATGATTTTTTTTAACTGATATACTAGAGTTCAAAATGTTGGAAAAGCAGGAATAAAGCCGGAGTACACAATTACTCACTTCCTTTTTATTTAAAGGATTTAATATTTTGACATCATGATATGTGGACGATGCACCGCAAAAAAAAAACAAAACAAAACCGTTCGCGATCATTGAGAATTAGACACAGATCAATGAAAATGTACTTTATAAACCCATCTATTTAACAACAATCACTAATATTTCTTCTAAATTCAGTGTAGGTCTGTTGTCTTAAACTTGAAGTGATGAGTCAGTGTCACTTCGTGGGAAAAGAGGGATGAAAGATACCAGAGGGACAGTCAAACTTATAAATCGAAAATAAACTGACAACGCCATGGCTAAAAAAATAAAAACGACAATCAGACAAACTTTAATACATGACACAACATATAAATTTAAGAATAAGCAACATGAACCCCACCAAAAACTGGGGGTGATCTCAGGTACCCCGGAAGGGTAAGCAGATCCTGCTCCACTTGTGGCACCTGTTGTGTTGCTCATGTTATAACAAATCCGGTTAATACTGTAATTCGATAGGTCACATTCATGAAAGGGAAGGGATTGTAGTTACGACGTAAGGAACATAAGCGTAAGCTGAAAAGGCGCAAAAAGCCTTGTTCGTTAACTTGTGTTTTTTCATCAACTGTGTTTAAGCATATTTTGTCATGAAATAATATGCCATTTTTCTCCATTAAACTTTATCACCGGTAAAGATGGCTGTTGTCAGATTTTGAACATATTTTGGAATGTTTGGTATTAAATGCTTGCCAACGTATTTGTATAAGACTTTAAACTTTTGATTAAAGCACCACTGAAGAGTCATGTGTTGTCGAGGCGCGCGTCTGGCATACCAAATATAATCCTGGTATCTTTGGTGACCTTTTGCATCACTCAATTTTGGATGGATAACGTAATCACGACAATCATTTGAATTTAAAACATCACATGATAAAATATTACAAGCATTTGTAGTCGCATAGGAAAAAATAATTGACATATCATAAAAATAGTTTGTAAAGAGCTATCACCAATTCAGTTTATGTACTTGATGATTCCCTTGTCTTCTGTTACTAATAAACAGAAGACTTCACAGGGTAATCAACAGTATTAAGAACGAATGCAATCATTTTATTTTATTTAGATAAAAGACATTTTTCATACCTTTTGTTTTGGTAACCAATTAACGCTTTAATAGAAGAAATGATTTGAATTTCTAGATTTTTTGCATTATTAAAATGTGTTAAAAATACATTTCTATCACCAATGATGAAGATTAACTTAACATAATGGGTGCTTGCCATGGAATATTTTTGTCATGTGTTACGATTTAAATTTTATGCAATACCTTCCCTTAATGTCTCGATTACGTTTCGATTTTTTTTTATATCTTTATGGAAGTTGGTGGATTTAAGTTTTCTTTTATAGTCTTTTTTGGTCATATATCTTCCCAAGTATTCAAGTATTTATACCTCTGGTCTTCATTTGTTGGATCTGAGCGTTCCTAATGGAGATAATTGAAAGAAAATGCTTCCAAATTTATATAGTAATATTTTCAACTACCTCAGGCAAATATTCCCTTAGATGGATGGGCTATTAACTTATTTATCATTTTTTTATATGTCCTGTACCAAGTCAGGAAAATGGCCATTGTTATATTATAGTTTGTTTCTGTGTGTGTTACATTTTAATGTTGTGTTTCTGTGGTGTCGTAGTTCTCTTATATTTAATGTGTTTCCCTCAGTTTTAGTTTGTAACCCGGATTTGTTTTTTTCTCAATCGATTTATGAATTTCGAACAGCGGTATACTACTGTTGCCTTTATTTATCCATATTTAGCTCTTCAACTGTTTCGCTTCATATTCATCCTCGTTTGTCAAACATTCGACATTGGACGTTCCTTATGAACGTTAATCCGGAAAAATATTATAAAGTGCTTTTTTAATATTTTTAATTGACTTTTTTTTTATCACTATTTTTTTTCAAACTGTTTACCTTGCTTTTCCAGAATGTTTGTTATGTTAAATAAACTTGGGTATTAAGAGTTGTCTGGTGGTCATGCACATTCAAATCATTATCGTAGCATTGGTTAATTGCTAGTCTTCAAGTTGTAACATTTAATAATATGTTGAATGACAACAACATATCTTTTGAAAGTTTTCGATATCTGGCTTCAATTTGCTCTATTCTGTGCTAGGCATTGTTCTAGTGAGATCTGCAAACTGTCTGTACTTAGCTTTTTGAATTTATGTAATAACAGATTATGTGAGACTATCTTAATAGTGTATATGTTTTCAAAACAACCAAGCGATTATCAGACTAAAAAAGGTTAAAATATGTGTTACATTCTCAATCGAGATTTAAAAGATTACATGTACTTTTTGGTGTCACCCATTCGTACTGATTTATGATGATTTGGAAATAAATTTTACCGAGAGATTTATTTTATGACGTAACAAACGCATTTTTAACATATTCATGTCTATCAAGGTTAAAGATGTATAACTTTGATATCTTGTTTACATTTTTGTGTTTATATAATAATGCTGTATCACCATAACATTAAACACATGTATCAGGACCGACAACTGTTCTATACGTTCTACATTGATAACATGCAATGATCATTGATAAATAGTTTGCTCATTCATAATGATTGTACAAGTTTTTATCAATAACACACCTTTTATTTGATATGTCCTTTTTTGGTCTTACAGCTCTTCGACTGTTTCGGTTCTTATTACATCTTTCGTATGCAAGTATGCAACTTTAAGCATTCATGCTGAAGGTAAACAAAAAAAAACAAAAAAAAAACAGAACACTTAATTCAATTTTTCCTGACTGTAAAATAGATATGGAATATTGTACAACAAATATATATATATATATATATATAAACCATCTATATTCGAATGATAACTTTAAGTGAATAATTTTAAGATTACAGAAAAGACAAAAAAATCGTGGGACAGACTTTATCATATCTCGTAATGGTTTCCGAATCATATTGGCAACTCATTTGTAATTTTTTTTTCAGTGTTTGAATTGGTGGTTTTTTACTTCTATGACAATGAACTATGTACCCTTTGCAATTGGAAACATTCTATAAACGTTTTACAGTGTCCCAAAAAAACAATCGCCCTCTATAACAGCTTTAAACCACTCTTAAAATAAACTTGCATATTTAAAATATTTTCTGTAAGGTTAATTCCAAACATCGTTTGTTATAACTCCTTATTCCTTTAACTTTTTGTTGGTACCCTTGATACCAGAAATAAGCCAACTTACTCCTATATGAATATGATGAAAAACGATACGGAATGTAAAAAGGGGTGGGACAATGAAAGATTTAAATTGAAGAAAATAGAGAGTTCCTTTGTCAAAAACAAAAATCACGTTGTTGATGTCTTACGGGTTTTTTGTTGGATGTTTTTGTGAGTCAATCCATTGCAACTGATATTTTTTCTTGTGTTATACTGTTACACCACTGTCACAGGTCAGAGGTGAAGTAGGTTGCTTGCAAAAATGTTTGAGTTCACCACATTCTATAGTACATGTCAGGAGCATGTAGTTCATTGTTGTTTTGTTTTTATTGTTGCTGTATATTGTGTTTGTTTTTCGTTTATAGTTTGTACATATACTAGTATCAAGCAACCAGTTTACTCGATTGATTTTTTTTATATTTTTCATGTCGGGCCTTTCACAGCTTGCTACGCTTTATCATCATTTAATAACCAATAATGTATCAATAGATAGAATGAGAGCGCACGAAAAGTAACCAACCTATTAATATCCTCTCTTCAAAGTAAGAAGAAAATTTTTCGACCCATTGAAACTCTATTTTACTTCCCGTGCCAAATCTTTTTTCGTTTTTTTAAATGTTTTGTTTATAATTTAAGTTCCTTCGCCCAACAAGCCTATTTGGGGTAATTGAGCGTAAAACCATAATTAACAACCAATAGTATTTGTGTTTTATAAGGTGTGAGTAAGACCAGGTACACATGATTTCTTGTTTTTGAATCCCATCCTTTCATAGGGTTGTTGAAGTCACAACGTTACGTTGTGAGACGGCCTTTCATAGCTAATTTTCACAGGAGAGGCTTTTTGGGATGTTGAAATACGTGCAAATGATACAGTTTAAGTTTCACAGCGTGAGTTTCAAGGTGTATCGCAATACAAGCATATGCAGTAGAACCTATAACCTTAAAGAAATATTTACAAGTTTTATGACAACAATGTAAACAAGTTTGCTTTTAAAATATAAGTAAAACAAAGAAATAATGCGTTTGCTATTCAAATGGTCTTACATAACATGTTTGGGTTAAAAGTTCTATTGATTTTAGAGCCTAACATTTCCGGTGAATTAGTAGAAAAAATCACAACAAATCAATAAGTTAAAATGCCAATAACTTGACGCTATATGTAAATATTTCGTACAGTACTTTTAAACATTCTTGAACCCAAACCATTTACCTTACACAAATAAAAGGTTCGATAAAAACACACGCACGAATAATTAGGCTTTATCTCAATTGTAATAAGGTTTTTAAAGATTCCGTCAAACATCTTATATGTGTATAGATCTTTGAAAGAAAAAAAAAATATAGGTTAACTTATAAATGGGAGTTATTCAGGCTAAAATAAGTCGGAATTTTAATACTTTACACTGTGTTAGAGGGGTTCGTACAGTACAATACCGTACATATAAATAAAGGCAACAGTAGTATACCGCTGTTCGAAAGTCTCAAATCCATTGAGAGAAAACAAATCCGGGTTACAGACTAAAACTGACAACGAAACAACAGAAACACTGAAGTGCATCAAAAAACCAAAACGACAATGCAACACACACAGACCATAAGATACCAACTGCCATTTTCCTGACTTGGTACAGGACATTTTCAAGAACAAATGGTGGGTTGAACATGGTTTTGTGGCTAGCCAAACCTCGCGCTTTTATGGCAATGCTAAAAATAACACTTAAGTCTACATAAGACTCATCAGTGACGATATAATAAATTTTATTGACGATACGTACAAATATGTTGTCAATGAGAAAATCACGAGTTTAATCATCACATTATAGGTACAGTACCTGTATCTCGCAACGAAAAAATGTACTGGTAAGGCACCTTGAAATTAAATATAGCACTTGGTCAATACCGCTGCTATCAATTCTGAAGGTATTATCAGATCAGTAGTCTGTGCTCCGGTACTGGCATGATTTATTACAGAACTTTCTTAAATTGTCCGTTTATAAATCCAGAAATGATTGAAAATAAGGTTCCAATTCCCTAAGCTGACGTTGACGTAAGATGTTTTTTGATTTTATTGTTTATGTTACTGTTGGTCGTTAAGCTCTTCATATGGTTCTTATTTATTCTTGTCGTTCACATATAAAGCTTTCCAGACGAAGATAAATCAATCAAAATTTGAGATTTTGATATTCAGATATGATTTAATAGATATTTTGCTACAAACTGTATTTCAAAAACTTTTAAGGTGTGTAAATTATGTTCCGTGTCAAAGGTATTGCTCATATAGGTATTTTGACAAACCAAACACAACAAACGGCTTGAAATTACCACTTACGGTGCATTAGATGACAAATTTATGTTCACTGACTTTACTCAAAGTTTCATATTTGATATATAACATACTAAATAAACTCATCATAGATACCAGAACTAAATTTTGTATATACGCCAGACGCAAGTTTCGTCTACAAAATTCATCAGTGACGCTCGAATTCAAAAAAGTTAAAGTACGAAGTTGAAGAGCAATGAGGACCAAAATTTCTAAAAGTTTTGCCAAATCCAGCTAAGGTAATCTATGCCTGGGGTAGAAAAGCCTTAGTACTTCAAAAATTCTAAATTTTGTAAACAGTTAATTTATAAATATAACCATATCAATGATAATTCGTGTCAGCACAAAAAGTGCTGACTATTGGGCTGGTGATACCCTCGGGGAAATAAATCTCCACCAGCAGTGGCATCGACCAAGTGTAAAACCATACAAAATTACAATGAGTCTGAAATAAACATTTATCAATGCATGTACCTAATAATATATATCAGAATTTCGTGTGTATTCTGTGTTAGACGCCATATAATTAACCATCGAGTTGACCTCCAAGGACTACCGACGGTCACATAACCCGATATAAACGTAAGTAAAACTATAAATTCAATAAATATAGATAACGATATCGTGCAATGGAATTTATCTATGTCAGTTTGATTTCATGTTCTAGGTTTAAAAAAAGTTTATTAACGTTTTTATCTATAAAGAATGATTTTTTTTCTGGATCGAATCAGTCAACGAAATGGTTCACCTCTTCTATATCATTGTTGACATTCTTTTTCTTTAAATGGTTGATAACTATAAATACATGAGTAACCAATATCGAGCTAATGAGTAATTTGAAGGGCAAATGAATACGGATTTAATTAGGCTGCATTATTCACTTGTAAGTGACCAATGCATCAACGATGTTTATTTGCTTATTTGACTGCTAAAAGCGAATAATTATTTCATTTTTTATTAATAATTCAAGCAATCAAAATCATAGTCTTTTTTGCAATTTCAATGCCCGAATAATGGCTCTGTTCGAATTTGGTTACAATATTGACACATTCGATGATGTATTTGTTTTCTTAAATCAATCCTTATCATTCTCGACTTTAAAAATGTTAAAAGGTGGGACGTATCATTAATCATAACCGAGAATCAATTTACTTTTTAGAATGTTGGTATCACCCATTGATACTGATTTACGATGATCCGAATATAAACCTTGTGCAAAGATTTATTATAGAATGTAATAAAAGAACATAAAATGGTAATCGAGGTTTAAAAGATCTTTCATTCATATCCTGGTTATAACCTCTTGTGTTTATTATATAAACGTCGTGTCACCATAATAATAAACAAAAGTCATATGAAAGTCATATATTAATAACATGCAATGTTACGACTGAGCTTTGATGTATTTTTTGCTCAATATTGTTGATTTAACAAGTATCCTTAACAGTATTGTTAAAGTCTATAACATGGATATAGGTGTGGATGCATAGACAACTTTCGAGTTCGATGCATTTCCGTCAAAAACTCTGGTTTTAGTCAACGTCATTTGTGCGTTTAGGGGCGTCGTCACTTCCATTCCAATGTTGAGTGAGTGGTTGGAAAACTATAATTCTATATTGTACGAATTATTTGGCAAATTGAATTCTCAAAATTGACAATCAACATTTGCTGTCATTAGGGAATTGTCATTAAGTACCTACAGAACAACCATTATTTCTAGTTTATCCTGCACAATGACGATCACTAAGACGCTTGATGAACGTTAATAATGCAGGGATACAGGCGATCCCCTCTATCTGGTAAATGACGTCATAAAGGCGCGTATAATTGACGAGTTTTTTCCGGTGACGGATGAACTCGAAAATGGTCTATTACACGAAATACTACCGGATATCAAATAATTCTAATGATCGGTATTTATTATTGTTCATGATGACAATAAATGCATTGTTTTACTATCAAATTGGGCAGCTCAAGCAGCAAGCCAACATAGTATATGCCAGTGTTTCAACGAAAAGAAATTCGAAATCATGCGGAGATCCACAAATCATATAAAGTCAAAAAGGGTTATACAATTTAACGAAAAAGGAAAGACGGAAAACCCATAACGGTTCGGAAAAGTGAATCATATACACCAAAAATAGAATATCATACAAAAAAAAAAAACAAAAAAAAAAAAAAAACGATGTGAATTGGAAAGAAAAAGTTTCCACTGCATGAGATCACTTTTTTAATTACACGTAAAATCCAGTAAAATCTTGTTTTCGGAGCTTAGTCATGGTGGGGACAGAATTATTACGACCACGTGTAACATATCTTAGTCATAGGTGAAACAGATTTTCCGTAACGGACAAGAAGTCATTTGGACGACCGTACGTGTATCATGTGCGACAGTTACATAGTCGCAAACGACAATACAAATTGAGTAGATTAGGTTAGTCTATCGCTGATTTTAAATATGACTAAGTCTAGAATCGACCATATTAAGTATAGTTGGTAATCTTTAATATCCGTTATTGGGTTTGGGTAATTTAATGAGCAGTTTTGAATAGACCAGATAGTTGTTTCCTTCCCTTTATGACCATCGTACGGTTCTGATTGATGTCAATTATTCTGTTTACGGTAGGTATGAAAAGACCAAAGTTAGCAAAATATTCAAACAAGAACGCACCATGATATTTTTGACAGTTTACTTATGATGTCTGTTTGTTTTGCTCAAAGATGTTGCCAATATAATGGAATTCTATGCGAATGTCATATACGTCATTTAATTACAAACCCATTGATAAGTCTAATTCTGAAGGTCACATTCAAGGAAAAGAGAACGTTATTTTTTTGGTTTAAACAATTCGAACATATCCATCACAGATAACGTCCTACCAACTCGAAATGGTGTCGGGTTAGTCATGATAGGTATGAAAGATCTAGATTATCGTATCAAATAGAAGATATGAAGCAGGCGCTGCTGAAATGTTGCAATATAGAAATAGTATGTTCACACTGGGAAACTGAAATTTTCTCTTTCGTCGTAAAATTTTGTTCTCAATCATCTCTTGTTGTCAATTTCTAGATGCGAGTCTTGATATGAGGCAGAATTATCTGTAATTGTTGTATCCTTTAATTCAATTTCGATGGTATAGATAAACTCAAAATAGATACCAGAATTTCTTTTTTTTATTACGCCATACACGCGTTTCGTACAAAAGACTCATCAGCGACAATAAGTTAAAAAGGCCGTATGACAATAAGTTAAAAAGGCCGAATCGAATTTTAAGAGCATTGATGATCAAACATTCCTAAATATTTTGCCATATACAGCTAAGGTAATCTATTCCTAGGGTAGAAAAGCCTTAGTATTTCTAAAACGTTTTGTAAACAGTTTATTCATAGTTTCTGAGATAGAAAATCGGTATGCTTCTGGTGCCTAAAACTCCATTGCTCCTTTTTACACTTTGATAAACATACTCATATATCATAAATATAAGTTATTCTGGAATGAAGTATGCCTTCTTTTAAACATATACCCATTTGTTTCTTTTAAAATTGTTATACGATGATGACTGGTGTACCCATATTTTGACTATTTTATTTATTGTGGTCGTTAAGTTAACGCATCAATGTAAATATAACGGAATTTGATGAGACTGTCATCAAAGTGAGAGGGTTAGCGCTATAGAACCAGTTTTAATCCACCATTTTCTACATTTGAAAATACTTGTACCAAGTCAGGAATATGACAGTTCTTGTCCATTCGTTTTTGATGCGTTTTGTTATTTGATTTTGCCATGTGATTATGGACTTTCCGAATTGATTTTCCTCTAAGTTCAGTATTTTTGTGATTTTACTTTTTAGTGGAATTATGGACCAATTAATGTAGCTTACACAGAACACATGTTGATGCAACCTTACAACTATTGGAAGACCTACCCAAATTAGTGATATATAAACACCCAAAATCAAGCATCTGCTTAACAATTGTCGAATATAACCTGATAACTGTGATCACAACTATTTTCTCTGTAAATAAACTAAAATGTCGATTGGCGTTTTGTTTAAATATACTTTTTCACTTTTTTGGTCTTTTGGAAAATGTTGTTAGTGCTGTTTTTAGACCCTTCTACAACGAAATTTGTTTTACATGCACACGTATAAAAATTGCGGTTTTTATCCAACGCAATCATAGGTTTGAACGTAGTTTTCAATTTAGACTTGTGTGTATATATATATATATATATATATAGGGTGGTGAATGGTGTTTTTGTTCTGTTGAACCAAGGACGTATATGTTAGTTATACGTCCTTGGTTGAACAGATGACAAAACAATATGGATTAAGATACGGTGATATGATATATTTTATTTAAGTCAGCAGCTTATGGAGGATATTTTATCACACACCGTTGTTGGCATGTTGGTTATCTTCTTCTCAGAAACTTTATGATGGTATGATACTAAACTATAGGAGGGCTTTCATATGATGAAGGCATAATATTTCAATACTTTTGATTGAGGTATGGAGCTCGCATGTCAGTATGTGCTAGTAGTCCTTTGTTAATTTATGTATGCTTAGTTTCTTTTGTTACCTATTTTCAAACGGAGTTTTACTGTGCAAAAAGCTATGTGTTTATTTCATATTGACTAGAGGTATAGGGGAAGGGTTGATATCTCACAAAACATGTTCAACTCAGCCGTATTTTAGCGCCTGTCCCAAGTTAGGAGCCTCTGACCTTTGATAGTCTTGTGTTGTCAATTCTAGTTCATGTATATGTTTCTGAGTTTAGTGTGACGTCCACTTTCATTGAACTGGTACACATTCTGTTAAGGGGTCAGCAGAAGCCCGCATCTGGGTGCGGGATTTGTTCACTGTGTAGAAGACTCATTGGTTGCCTTCGGTTGCTTTCTGCCCTTTGATCGGATTGTTCTCTCTTTGACACATTATCCATTTCCATTCTCAATTTTATTTTAACTATAATATAATTTTAATATTTTGAAAGATCTGTACAAGTGAGAGAAAAATCATATGAACCCTGCAAGAAGGACACGTTACACTAATTCAAAACTAAATATTACGGTAGTAGTTTACCGTTGCTTCTAGTTTTGGTGGAAGGGACCAATATATTATATCAGAAAAGTATATAGCAACACTAAACATTGACCAATGAACCATTGAAATAGGGTAAAGTTCAGGTGAACACTGTCCAATGCATGCATACCTTACAATCAATAAATTCACCAAATATAGTCAACCTATGGCCATTATCTGTGAAAATGATATGAACACGAAATTGTAACTTATCTATCCAATCAAACTTCAACTAGGATACCACTGATACACAACTCTGCCTCATAACTGACATTAATTAACGTTCAAAACCCTAAGATTTGTTCGCCAAGATGTAAATTGCCTTAGACGTATTTTCAAATTTTTTTTTGGTTTTTAAAATGCACTCCTACTTTGAATTTGATCAGGTCTGCCACTTACTTGCAGTATTTTGATTGTAGCTCCATTGGTGAGTCTAGAGTAGAAGAAATGTGTCTGACCAACCAAATTTTAATCCTGGTATCTTTGATGATTGGTGATCGCATCAAGATCCAACCAGCAGAACTTTCAATTTCCATTGTCATACTTTTAAAAAGTGAGATTTAAAAAGTTTTTTTAAAAAGAGAACTACAACATGTTCAAAATTACGTTATCAAATATAAAGACTTTACTCCTTACACTTGCACAGGAATATGCAAATTTAATTTCAGTGCAGAAGGCAATAACTCAGAAAATACAAATGATTTTCACATCACCACAGACAAAGCTGTACACATAGGGTTTCAATTCTCAAATGTTGATGCCAAAAATACATGGGAAATTGAAATCAAATGAATGGCATAAAAATGGTAGGTTTGGTATGCTGTAAAACATGGCCAAATACACCATCCTTAACCAAACCAATTAAAACCAATTGTTCCTTTGAGGACCTATGAGATTTTACCTAAATTGAGGCAGTATATATGGACATTAAAAAAAAGTAAATATGTGCCCATTTCCTCTTAAATAGTTGTCCCTGTTCATTTGACACTCTTGTAACCTTTGATTTATGTTTTAAAACAGCAGAGGTTAGACTTATTATCTACATTTTATAAACCAGACAACACATTTGTTCATCATTTAATGTCTTTCGACTAATTTAATATTCACAAAACAACATTTTAACAAAAATACAATTATATATATTAGCAAAATAACAAAATTCCCTTAATTTGTGAAAAATCTGCTTCTTAATATCTAAAGATGAAATATAAATATGCACATATGCATGTGATTTAAACTACTATCTAAGCTTTTTAAGAGAGCATTGATTTAAAAATTATATAGAAACATCAAGCTAGCCAAAAGTATTCACCAATGGATCAGACACTAGAAGTAATCTATTTAACATTTCCCTGTAATGTTACTGGTTTGATAAATTAGTTAATCTTAATATTAGTTCATCTAAGACAGTCACTAAATGTCAACCAAACAGGAATTGCAATTGTTAAAAGATGTCATAATTCATAGAATATAAGAGAATTTTTAAATAACCTTCAGTTAAATCCTGTGTGTGAATGTAATACAGAGAAAGAGTCATCATGTTAATGATAAGCAACTTTTGATGGTGATTATTAAAATGAGTAAAAGTTCTTATTCCTTCCTGAGTAAGAATTAAAAATATGAGGAATATATAAGCAAGAAAATCAAGGAAAACATTGAAATTACCATAAAAATACAAAATTATATTGCACATTAGTTATTTTCCTATCATTATTATACACTGCATTCTTAAAAAATAATGTTGTAACAACTACCATCAGATCTGTTAATTATGAAACTGCTCATTTGTATATAGAAAAAGATGTATATGTGCCTGTTTACAGACAGATAATGATGATGAAATGTTTTACTTGTCACTTTCAACCTCATTTTCAAAAATAAATTCAGAAACCTAAGAAATTATAATTTCAGGCCTCAAGGAACCACATAAGATTGGACAGAATTCAAATGGGCATACCATTTTGGTGAACATAACTTACAACAAATATGTTTTATCAACCGACTGAGATTATTTTTATGTCTCCTTAATTTGTATTTTATAGAAAATAAAAAACGTCATGAGAAAAAGAGACATACAAATTTGTTGTTTTCCCTCTGTAATTAAATTATATGAACATACCTTTGATCATGAAGTTTGCAGGCAACTGCATGCCTTTCGCAATTAAATAAATTATTTTTATTGCACTATTAACAAAACTTCTACATTTAAATCATCTGATCCATCTCCAATCACTAAATACAATGAAGCTAAAACTAACTTTCAAACCAATCTTTCAAAAATAATTACTTCATTAGCACTTTGATTTGCCAGTAATTTTTTACTACTTTTTTCTCTTTTATTTTTTCAATGTGACCAATCTTTATCACTCAAAGTGACATAGCTCTATTCAACAACTATAAAAAAAAAATAATACCTATTTTTTGAGAATCATCAAATTCTGATTCTAATGAAATTATATGCATCAACCACACTACACTGATAACAATGTGATCTTTACAATCAACTATTCTTCACTGGACACATGAGACATTGGAACTGTAGAGACAGAAATGATTTGGATATATATGCAGATTGAAATAATTTCTTGATAATTTGTTCTGTTCTACCTGACAGTTTGTGCCATATGTAGAGGATTCAACATTAATTCAAATGCAGCTCCCTTTAGATTGGCCCCTCGTAAGTTGGCTTCTTGTAAATCACACCCTGACAGATCACAGTTCTGAAAAAAAACAAATAAACACATTTAGTTAAAATGTATATTAATATGATAATATTTAATAGTTATATGAATTTATCATTAAGTAAATCCACTTTTTTATCAATATTCCTTAATGGTTTTGGCATGCTTTTAAGATGATAAAGTAATTGGAGTCTAAAATATTATTTCAAGTAACTCAGTAAAGTTTATTCCATTGAATAAACCAATCACTATAGTATCTGTAGGTAATACATATAACATTACAAACCTCTAAATCAGACCCTGCTAACACTGCTCCTCTTAAATCACAGTTTTGCAGATTAGCATTCTTCAAAGTAGCAACCCGTAAATTAACACCTGCCATATGACTTCCTTCTAAATCTACATTCTTCATCAGTGCACCTGGGAAAAAAAAGAAATTGATCAAACATCTTGACAAAGTTATAAATCAATGCTCAACAGATCAATTAAGGAGTTGTGATATAGGTCAATAAGAAATCTACCTGCTTAAGACAGAAGGGCAATGATGTAAATAACTACTTGTCAACCTACAGACTTCAACAATGAAAAAACACATACTGAATAGATGGAGTATTCTATATAAGTTATGAAAAATATCATTCATATACTGGTAGCCCTAATTCCATCATAGAACATCTGAGTAAAACTTCCTTTTAATCATCTGCCATTTTAGCCATATTCACAGTTAGTACCTCTAAAAAAAGCTCTCAGTCCTTAACATACCTTCCATATTTGCTCTACTCCCAGCAGGATCTTCAAAATTACAACCTCTTAGTGATGCTCCTTCTAAATTGGCACATAACATTTTGGCACCTAATAAATTGGCAGACTGTAAGATAAGAATAGCTATAAAAGTATTGTTCCTTCAAATTTCAAATCCTTTATATATGCTTTTTCCAATTGGTTTTAGATTTTATTGTTAGATATCAGTTTTTTTATTTGAACATTTTTTCTTTCGTTATGTCATGGAAATAACAAAAAAAATTAAAAGTGAATCTTTTTTGGTTGTTTATTCTTACCTTCAAAAGATACACTTACATGATAAATTTCATGACAAATGTTCTCTACAGTATTTCAAAATTTCTACAAACAGATGACAAAATTAAAGAATCATTAATTATCTCAATTTCCTTGAACTACAATTGTTTTTTTCTGCTTACTTCAAGCACTTGTGTTTGGTCAATTCTTATGTGTTGGCTAATAGAAGGATCATCAAGCATACTAAATTTGGTTTAATATAAAATATACCAACTTGTCTTGTTTTTAATCAAAATACTATAATTTGCTTACAAGTTCATCAGTATCTTTTTAATTTCAAAAGAACAATTAAGACTGAAGATGACATGGATTTTTCTGTGACTTAGTGTTTATATCTTATAATCTAGTTTGAAAACTAGACGTAGTCACTATAATGTAACATTTCTGTTTACAAAACTTACATCCATCTTTGTGTGTGACAAATCTGCCCTTTCAAAATTACAATAAGATAGATTGGCTCCAGCTAGATTAGAATTCTTCAATATGGCATATTTGAAATTAATATATCTCAAATCTAGTTTGGACAAATTGGCTCCAGTGAAATCCATACCCTAAAATAGAAGAGTACATATACTAACATCACAAATCTTGATTGTTTAGAACACTTTGTGTTATGTAAAATATTAAGTGAATGAATGATATCTCTGATTCTCCTTTTAATTTCCACATGCAAATATAACATGTTAAACTGTACAGTACTCCCAGAGAGTTTGTAATCCTAAACTCCATACACCGAAATTATTCCTGGTGTGACATCAGGAAACTCCGACATCCCTCCCTAAATTCTTAGAGAAATTTGAGAGTATTCCCTCTGAATCGGCATTTTCTCTTTACGATTTGTTAGCATTACTTTAGGATAAAAAATACATTTCGGCTACAACAGGAATACTTCTATAGCTGCATCCAATCGTCGTTGCATAATATTCATTTACGCACAATGAATGTAAACTTGTGTGTTGTATTTAGGACAGTGATTTTTAAATATTTTTAAAGCAATTTATTGCCGTGGGAAGACGATACACATCTCAGTGATCAACGGTGCGTGGTTGAACTTTGAACTTGACTTCGCTCACAATATTGAATGCTAAAAATAGTGACATCAATTCTGTCCACGAGATTTTAATTTGGCGGGAAATATTATCATGTAACAGTAAACTCCAGTGACCATGGAAAAATTCATTCAGGATTTAAATTTGCTTTGTAATGATTGACATTTGTGTGCGTAAAGATTGAGGCTCTAGAAGGTTCATTTACAATTGATTAACCGGAATCTAAAATATAATCCTTTTCTGAATAAACGAACACCAGCCTTTTAATTTTACATTTCTCAGTGAACACAGAACTGAAACGTGGACATTATTTATACGTCCATGGTCAACAATATACATTTATGGTAGGTGAACACGATGCATGTCGTTCAGTTCCTGTTGGGCGTTGGTAGAGATCTTCTGTGAAAATGTGCAGATTGTTAAAATCTGATCCACATTTTTTTTTCACGTATTTTTTTCACGATATAATTTCATTTTTATATTCTATAAAGATTGTTGAAATACTTCTTTCTTTTTTTTTTATTTCGCCAAGGATTTTTAACGAGCAGTAAAATACGGATTACTCCCATCAAATTTGATTTTAAATAATAAAGGATCAATAATAGATCATAACAGAGATAAACAACACATGATTTTTTTTTCTTCATATAATTAATTAGGTTGTGATTATTGTGTTTTGTCTGGGCGGGGAATGTGTTTTTATGAATATAAGGCACATTGCATACAAAACGTTTTCCCTTCGTTCAACATAGTTGTCACTTTACAGTTTCTTTTCAGTATTCAAATAACTCAAGTCGATAATGTACCAGAGGTAGTGAAACATAATATTTTACATTGCAAAATAAATTGAAAGTAACAGAGTTCACTTGTTGATCTGATAAGTTAACTCTTTGGTTAAGATTGGACAAATTACTGTTGAAACAACATTTTGTTTTAAGCCAGTTGATTTTTTATATGTTGAACAATTCCGGATATTGCTCACTGAGTAGGTCATAAAAGAAACTAATTGTGGTAAAATCGTCTTTGTTGAAAAAACATAAATTATGACCTGACCAACTATAATATAAATACAAAAGAAGTGTTTTATTCATATTTTTATTTGTTGGTACGTTTTATTTTAAATGACAATGACATGGGACAAAAACATACAAGAATAATTATCTTCTTTTGAATGATAATGTCACATTTTTATCTGTCAAAGAAAGGACATTTTAATACCGTGTTTTAAACCACACAGGTGCAATCAAGATCGATTAAATGTACATAGGAAATAAATCTGGCTAATCTGATTATGTTGTCATGCGTCATTAATTTTCAGTACATCTGATGGGCAATAAACCAATTCACAGCCAAGTGGTGTTGGGTGAGAATCTTTGGAGGAAAGCAGGAGTATAATCTGTGATTCAAGTTGTCACACGGCTACACTCCGAAATCGGTGATTAGAGGACATATCCAACATAGGTATTTAGATTTTACAGAGATATAAAGGATTAATAATGAATGAAAAAGAAGTGTGTATAAATAAAAATTCGTAAGGGTTCCGCGGAACCCAGTGTCTCGCCTACTTTTGCTGTTAATCGCAGATTCAACAAAAATGAGGAAAAACATGAATAAAAATTTCCCTCTCGATACTGTCTTTTGATTGAAAGAAGCTTCCAAGTTTGGTAAAAAATCCAGGATAGTTTATGAATCTAATAAATGTTTTATAAACTTTAACTGCAGACTGTATGTAATGTTAACTGGAAGAAAAACTAAGTCCATTTATAAGTAAAATACGGAAAAAGTGAATTTTTTTTTTACAAAATTTACTTCTGAATAATATCTTATGATCAGAAACAAGCTTTTGTCTAAGTTTGATAGAAATCCAGGATAGTTTAAGAAAATTATAAAAATTTAAAAACTTATAAACCACAGAGTGAATGTTTTGTTTCTGGCAAAAAAACTAAGTCCATTTATAAGTAAAATACGGAAAAGTGGAAATTTATTTTTACAAAATTTTCTTCTTGATACTATCTTATGATCATAAACAAGCTTCTGTTCAAGTTTGGTACAAATCAAGGATAGTTTATGAAAGTTATTAAAATTTTAAAAACTTTTAACCACAGAGTGAATGTAATGTTTCCTCGCAGAAAAAACTAAGTCCATTTATAAGTAAAATACGGAAAAGTGGAAATTTATTTCTACAAAATTTTCTTCTTGATACTATCTTATGATCATAAACAAGCTTCTGTCCAAGTTTGGTACAAATCAAGGATAGTTTATGAAAGTTATTAAAATTTTAAAAACTTTAACCACAGAGTGAATGTAATGTTTCCTCGCAGAAAAAACTAAGTCCATTTATAAGTAAAATACGGAAAAAATGGAATTTTATTTTTACAAAATTTACTTCTGGATACTTTCTTATGATCATAAACAAGCTTCTGTCCAAGTTTGGTAGAAATTCAGTATAGTTTAAGAAAGTTATTAAAATTTCAAAAACTTTAACCACAGAGTGAATATTTGTGGACGCCGCCGCCGACGGAATGTAGGATCGCTTAGTCTCGCTTTTTCGACTAAAGTCGAAGGCTCGACAAAAATGTTAAACTACCTTAAAAAAAACACACAAATTCCATTGATAACTTGAGATTTTAAAAGAATAAATGGGGCCAATCATATAATTTGGACCATTACCTGACATCTGAGTTCTTTATCTGTAGGTGTGGCCAATAGACGTAGAACTAGCTCTCTCCTTGTTATAGGTGTATTATCATCAGCTTTCTGATTTTTCTGTAATAAAAATATTATGATACATAACCAAAATCAATGCCATCAATTGATGCATTTGTCAGTATTTTTTATCAACCAATGTATAAATTGAATAAATGTTTGAATAATCTAGTATTATTTAATAAAATAAACTATTTTATCTTGCAAAAAGTCAATTATTGTACAAATAACATGTACACAAGTAAACATTTCTATTAGTACATTTATTGCCCAACCCACAAAGGTTTTCTGGGGCATGTAATATTTTGCCAACCCTATCAATCAATTAACTTTAAGAAAAATATTTTCTATTCAAATGAAAACTAGCTTTCCTGCATTATATCTTCACATACATGTGTAAGGTTGTTTCTGTAGTGTTATACCAATCTATCAAGTTGAAAAATTATTCTATATTTTAAAACAATTATTTTTGGCTAAAAAAGGCCCTTAATGTTATATGTCCCTTGTCCTATATAGTATGTATTTGCATGTGTACTAAATTCACTGTTGACTTAACCCATACCTCAATATATTCTTCAAGATGATCGATCATTGATCTGAATCCATAAAATTTGGCTTCCTCTAACACACCTAAAAATAGAATGAAAATAATGATATAAAACTGAATTTTTTGTAATATATTAAGAAATAATATGGCAAAAGACAGATAAAGTTTAATCCTGCTGAATAAAATTGGTATAGAAATCTAGATCATGAAACACACATGCTAACTTCTGAAATTACAG
This sequence comes from Mytilus galloprovincialis, assembly GCF_965363235.1. NCBI lineage: Eukaryota > Metazoa > Mollusca > Bivalvia > Mytilida > Mytilidae > Mytilus > Mytilus galloprovincialis. Next base: position 21,944,230 of record NC_134841.1, read on the forward strand.
AAAAAAGTTGAAGTTAAAACTAGAGGCTCTAAAGAGCCTGTGTCACTCACCTGTATTTACTGATGCTTTGAAAATCATGTAAAATAAGGTTATTATCATAATTTTTAGTATAAGATATCATTAGATACTATAATAATATCTAAGATAATAGCAAAAAACTAAAAAAATTTCCATAAAATTACTAACTCAGGAGCAGCAACCCAACAACTGGTTGTCTGATTTGTCTGAAAATTTCAGGGCAGATATATTTAAATCTGATGAACAGTCAGATTTGCTTCAGTTTCAGAGATATAAACCAAAAACTGCATTTTACCCTATGTACTATTTTTAGCCATGTCTGCCATCTTGGTTCACGGGCAGGATCATTGGACATATTTTTTAAACTAGATACTCTTATGATGATTGTGTAAAAGTTTGGTTACATTTTGTCTTAGTAGTTTCATAGAAGAAGATTTCTGTAAAAGATTACAAAAATTTTATGAAAAATTGTTAAAAATTGACTATAAAGGGCAATAACTCCTTAAAGGGTCAATTGACCATTTTGATCATGCTGACTTATTTGTAGATCTTACTTTGTTGAACATTATTGCTGTTCACAATTTACCTTTATCTAAAATAATATTCAAAATAAAAACCAAAAACAGCAAAATTTCCTTAAAATTACTAATTTAGAGGCAGCAACCCAACAACGGGTTGTCCGATTCATATGAAAATTTCAGAACAGATAGATGTTGACCTGATAATCAAATTTACCTCATGTCAGATTTGCTCTAAATGCTTTGGTTTCAGATATATAAGCCAAAATCTACATTTTACCCCTATGTTCTATTTTTAGCCATGGCGCCCATCTTGGTTGGTTGGCCGCGTCACCAGACACATTTTTTAAACTAAATACCCCAATGATGATTATGGCCTAGTTTAATTTAATTTGGCCCAGTAGTTTCAGAGGAGAAGATTTTTGTAAAAGTTAATGGCGACGTAGACGGACGACGCTGGATGCAGGACACAAAGTGACGAGAAAAGCTCACTTGGCTCTTCAGTCCAGGTGAGCTAAAAAATCCAGATTTACGCCATGCTCAATTTACTTACTGAGACTTTAAGATGATAATAGATATAGCTAGAAAATGAGTTGTTCTTTTGTATTTGTTTTTTCAAGTTAGTGTAGTGATTTGATCATGAATTGATAAACTAATTACTTTTTTTTATTCCAAATACAGTAAGTTAAATGATTTCTAATGAGTGTCGTTAAAATTTGTTGTATGTAATCATATGAGGAAATAAGTTCAAAGGGATGCAAGAAAATTACAAAGTCCTTGTTGTGAGCAATTTTTTATGCCCCATTTATGGCCATTATGTTTTTCAGTCTGTGAACCCACTCATTCATTCTTACACATCTGTCCTGCTTCAGGTTAAAGATTTTAGACAAGGTAGTTTTTGATGAAATTAAAATCTTATCAATTTGAAACTTAGTACACATGTTTCCTATGATTTGATCTTTCTAATTCTAATTCCAAATAAGAGTTCTAATTCCAAATAAGCACGGTCCACTGAACATAGAAAAGTAATAGTGCAAGTTGGGACTCCATGAATTATTGAAAAGATTCTTGTTTCAGAATGCTTCAGTAAGATATGGTATAGAATAAGTTTTACCTTCAGCACTCATTCCTTTATCTAACACTATCCGGCCATGTCTGAGATAATTTATGATTGGTTCAAAATAATGTGGACTACGATCAATGAGATAGGCTCCTGTTTCATCAACACTGCTCTGCCAAGACACACCTACAAACAAAGATAGGTTCTGTTATTTTGAGTCTCAAAGGTCCATGTATCTGGGTAACTCGAATGGTTCAGCACCCTATATTGGTCAGTGTCCTTGTTAATATAGCGATCAAAATAAGTCGGAATATAGAGACTGGATTAGTCGTGTTAGTACTGGGAACAACCTTATGGGCTAACAAGTTTAAACATCTAAGCTATACAGTATCCACAAACAGATTAATAAAGACTTGTCCTTTTTATTGTTAGTTTGTTTTGTCTCTTTACTGTTTGAAATACTGACAATAACAAAATAAATTTATTTTTCTTTGTATTATCATTCTGTGAAATTCAACAAATTGTTCAATTCATACTTGTTCTGAAATACCTAAAAGATTGAAAACACCTTGGGTCCATTTCCTTCTAAAAAAAACAAACTAATCAATATTTGAGAATGTACAATCCACTGGAATATATATATGATATAAGAGGATGTTAATTAGAATTTTTCCAGAAAATTATTATCACAAGTTTGTTTTCTTACATACTTTTGTATTTGTACAACAAAGATTTCTACTTTTAAGCAGACCAACAAATTAAAATAATTATTTTTAAGTGTTAAGTACCAGTACTCAATCATAATGTCCTCAGACATGTAAGAATTGTAATGTCCCCTATATCAACCGTGCATCATTATGCCATAAAATGCAATCTTATAATGTCAAACCTTTCTCAACAGAGATGCCCAAGAACAAATTAAAATCACATTATTTTTTAAAGAGAACATGAACTTATTCCTTTTCAATGTGAAATGACCATACTTACATTTTTCCCCAGAGAACATTCTAGCCAACATACTGTCTGGATCTTGTTGAGTTAATGTACTCCTGTAACGCAAATGTAAAGAGAAAGTAGCTTATTAACTGAGAAGTTTCATCCTAAAATAGTCAATATCAATCTTATTAGGTAATGTTACTATTTAATTTAATATTAAATTAGAATCATGAATCATATAATTACTTGACAAAATCTCTGAAAAGGTATCTTTAAAAAAATTTGAATATGTTATAAGGAACCCTTGCCAGAATCTTTACGGGTGGATGCAATATTTCAAATTGTAAATTTATCTTTCATTCTTAGCAATATAGTTTGACATGTGTCCCCCTTTGATTTTTAGAAATAAATGTTGAATGGATGTACCTTTAGATAACATTGCAGTATTGGTTTAAAAATCCTTTCTATAAATTATTCATATACAAAATGGCAGTAAATTTTAAAATAAATGGTGAAATTGCACAAAATCTTCAATTTTAGATTTCAAACCATAGAAGCAATGTTTTCAGAGTCAGTAAGTGTAATTTGAGTTTAACTAAGATTGATTACTTGTAAAAAAAATCATTATTTCAGAGGCTCATGGTTTATGTTAATTTAGTAAAATTATTCCCATATACATGTAAGCCTTCTTTTCAAAGAAATCAGAAAAATATATCTAATGACAAAGTCAAAGTCAAACTGTAGGATAGATTTATATAAGAATCAAAATACAGAAAAATATTCAATGTGTGACTGAACAACACATTAATTCAATGTAGAGCAAGAGTTAATAATCAGTGTTATTTGGTCATGAGTTTGATATTTTTTGATATTTGAATTCTTTGATCAGTTATTCTTTTTATTACATATCATTAGCAAATGGCTTTTTGAGTGAAATCAAAGTAAATAATGAAAGGACTATATCTTTTTCTACACATTCACAATTTGTTTTGATCTGACAATATGGGCGTCTTAATAACGCCTATTGTTGTATGAGTATATGATGTCAGAGGAGTGAAATAACCACATTTATTTCACATGTGAAATTATCAGTTTATATTTCACTGGGAAATCTATGTTAGTCATTGCAACCAATGTAATAAAATATATTAACACATGGCAATCATTCACATTTTCTAAAAGTCTTTCTTCTGATAATACATATAACCCTTAAATAAATTATTTCCTTTCAGCATGGTCAATATCAAGGATTTCCAAGACTTAAGAGTTGTATTAACATGATTTAGCATCATTCAGTAAATGCTGACTTTGATTACAATTATGACCTTTAACCTCCGACAGTGTTATATTACCTTGTAGTTGTAAAAACTTTTCCTCCAACATTAAGTGTTATCCATTCAGTACATGGTGTGGTTCCAGAAGACACATTCCTAGTGTGACCTTTGACTGATGTTTTGTCATCATTGTTGTGAACAGGAGGTACTGTTGTGGGTTTCAATGGAGCTGTAAATACACAAACATTGACTAGTACATCTGTATACTACACAGTTGCAGATTCACGGGACCCTGCCCCCTCCCCCTCCATAAATCTGTCTCTGCTACATGTATGATCATATATGTAAAATAATTTCATTTTAATTTCTGATCACATAATACAAATTTAATCATTTAAAAGAGATATTGTTTTCAGAAATATGAATTTTAAATAGCTTTAAAAGTCTGTAGTCCCAACTAAAGGAAAGTAATATATACGATATGCAGAAATTTAACATTAGTTATAATATTTTACCTGATTAACTACATGTACTTATTGAATAGATATTCCATACCCTGCTTTTGAAAGAGAGAAATTGAGACTTTCTGATTGATCATAAATTTTTCAGTGTTTGAAATTATCTCCAACAACATATAGAAGTTTGGTGGTGTGACATTTGAAATTTGCAAATTTCTTAGGAGTATGGAAACCCTTTCTCTCTACCTTTCCTGTAGTCTTTGTTAAAACGTATTTGAATTAAAATCAGCTTTTTTATCAACCTTCATTGCATAGACATTTTGTTTGAACCTGCCCTTTTCATAAAAGAGACAGGAATCATTTACATATTTCTTGGCATGACAAACTATATTTGAATAAGATGATACCTTAATTGTTAAATTACCATGATTACATATTGAATGTTAAATTTAAAAAAAAAAACTTACATCTAAATGGCTCTCCTTCAGATACATAATAGATATCATCATCCCTGAAATATATATAATTTATTTATATAATAATTTCATAACAGCATTTTAGTTTATATTGCATTTTTTTCACAAAATAGAATTAGAACATGCATGTGATTTTAGATGTTTATTTTTACCATTTTGAACTTTTCAATATTTAAATAATTGCTACAAAACATATATGTTTTTTAAGTTACATCTAGAAATTAAAGTTGTTCATGAAATGAGAATTTGCACCTTACATCAATTTGTATACATGTCTAATAAAAATCTTACAAAATAGAAGATTTAAATTAAACTGTTGAAGATATCATATAATAAAATTGCTTGAAAGCACTGAATGGTAAAGATTGCTTCAATTTATCACTGTGAAATTGAAGTTAAATTAAATATTGCATTGGTTGCTGTTGATTTAACAGCTATTCTAGACAAAGGAAGATACATGTAACTCCAATTTTTAAAGACTACATGTAGATTAACAATTGACATATTTTTTTTAGAAGATATTAGATTCCTACACCTTGCAAAAGTTATGTAATTTTCTTGACAAGTGAAACATAATTTACGTACCTTGAATATCTGAGCATATACATTGTATTACATTGAAAAAATTCTGGAAATGTTCATGGATAGTATGTACAGAATCTTATGATCAATGCACTATATTTTGTGTATGAAAAAAAGGTTGTGATTAGCCTTGGAACATTTAGATATCAAGTCAGTCCCATCAGGTTTGGTTGCATTTCATGCAATCTTTACCTAAAAATTAAGCTACCTACATTTTACATTAAAAAAAAAAATATAAGTTGAACTACACATAGAGACAGTTGGATCCTACAACATATTTTCAAAATGATTTAGTCCATATTTGGTTGCTCCTATTTGGTCCTGTAGTTGCAAAGGAGAAGATTTTAGAAAAGATATAAATGGTCGCAAAATGGTGATCAGAATACATGTAGTTCAAAAGTCATGGACCTGTGAGACAATAGAACTCAAAAGAGGATTTTAATAGACAATTTAATAAGGGACTTACAGATTAGAATTTTTTGGAGTGGAGTATTTATCAATTTGTGGTTTTACATTTTTCGTATCATCTTTAATTGGACCAGTTGTTTTCTATAATATCTTCTTACCTAGAAGTTATTTTAGTGTTATTTATAACATTACCTTATTAATGAAGCATCATCTAAAACAGCTCCTAAAGGATTGTACAAAACTTTTGCATTGATATCTAGCTTCTTAACAGCATCTGCAAGTACACTGTCCAACTTTCCAGCATCAGAAACAGAAACTATCTAAAAAAAGACCAAAATTGGGACATCTACATCTTCGTTTCAATGATGTTACAATTTAATGATCTTCATACAATGTACAACATTAATAAACTGCCTAAATTTAGAATGTAAAACACAAAATATTACCATCATTTTGACCATTGTGCAAAAATGTGTCAGAGTATCTTTTTAAATAAATTTAGTACAAAGAACTTGCAAACAAGACCCACAATGTAAATTATAGGTGTTAAATCAGTAAATTGTACTTTCATTGAGTGAAAACAACATGTAAAGATCTCCAATTTATAGTCTTTAGCAGTAATATATTTCATGAATATTTGAAAGTTAAGTTTTGAGGTAATAATCTAACAGTTCATAACTTCTTTTTATTTCATTTGATTTTTTGGAAATTAGTGTATCCCTTTTGGTGGGCTTAGAAACCTATCAACAAGTTGAAGCAATTTATGTTCAAATATTCTAACAAGACTTTTACCAAGGATCAATTCTGGAAAAAAATGCATAACAAACATTTCAAAAATTTACAGACCACAATTCAAACATATTTTTACTTTCAATATAAAAATAAAAAGATGTGGTATGATTGCCAATAAGACATATCAGATCAAATGAAATATTCTTGCTCCAAAACAAGCCATAAACTTTAAACCTTTATATATATATATATTCATGAATTTCAAGAATTTATAAAATTTAAATATCTGAACAAGTTTATTAACATGTACATGATTAATAAATAAAAGTAGGCAGAACGAATTCAGGGCTTATGGACTCGGGCCTAGGTATAACATGTAATCAGGGAAAACGTATCCTACAAATGTATTCCCACAAATTTATTGCTATCAAAGATTTTATGCCAAAATTGGGTCTCAAACTTTTGACAAAAAATCTCTCTCAAAGTGTTTAGACAGATAAAAGGGCTCCAGTCTTATAAAGTGATAGGAAGGGTCATTGATTTTTTTTTTTTTTTTTTTATCATATACGTCTTATTTGGAAGTTAGATGATGTCAAGGATAATTTCTCAACTGTTTTTTGTTTGTTTTTGTTCTAATTGAGATTGTGACATGGCGATGACTGCTGTACCCATATTTTGACAATTTTACCTTTATTGTCTGTTTTTTTCACGCATCTTTGTAAATATAATGCAATTTAATGAGACTGTTTTATGTTGATAACAATTCACCTAAGGACATTTTTTTCTTATCTTTTCCATTGTTTTCTGTAGACTTAGCTTTGATTTTTTATTAACATGTATTATCAAGCTTGGTAACTCATAATTGTTTCTCAGTAACTCAGTGTACGATGCTGTCCCATACTAAACCTATAGCTACTGACCTTGTTTTTTTACATTCAAATTCCAATGGCATCAAAGTCATGTGATGTATTAAATTGTTCTACCCAATCAAATTTCTCTATTGTCAATTAGGTGATTTTTAAGTCTACAGCAATTACATTGTTTGTTTGTTGGATATTGCTTTAAAATAGTTTGCAATAATCTGGGGTTTTATTCAACAGGAAACCTCATTTTTTGCCATCCCTTTGAACATCAATGAAATTTTGTATGAATATTTACCTACAGTCATGATGGTCAGAATATCGATCTTTTAATAATATTTTCTTTTCTATGAAAAATAAATGTAAATTGTGAATTACATGTATTAACCTACTCTATCATGTCTATATTCCTGCACAAAATTATGGCATGGACATCGTTTTTTTCAAATAGTTTTCCTTTCATTTTTTATGGTCTTTTTTCGCGGGAAAATCACGAAAGAGGTTAGGAGCTTGTCATTTTGAACTTCATAAAAATACGATTTGCTTGACCTGTATTGCCTGCCACAAGATTGATGACGCTGAATGGAATGTACACAAAGCAATGGAGGCCAGAAGTGGGATTTTGAGAAGTTCTAGAATGTTTTCAGACATTCAGAAGTCGGGATTGAAATGGCCATTAGAAAATTGGCATGTTTGAGCAATAATTGAGAATAACAATGAAAACTTACCTTTGGACATGTTTTTTTTTTATTCAAACATTATCAAAAGAGTAGAAAAAACGTATTCTGCACTAATTTTCTATGCTGGAAGTAGTGTAGTGATGTCAATGCATAGTTTCCCTGTGTCTTAAATTCAAACACAAATATCGAACAAATAAACAAGATGACCAATTTTAGACTACGGTAGGATACAAGTGAGCAGGTGAGAGGTTTCAATCCACCATTTTCTACATTTGAAAATGCCTGTACCAAGTCAGGAATATAAGCTTTCGTTTGATGTGGTTTATCATTTGGTTTTGACATTTGATTAAGGACTATCCGTTTGGATTTTCCTCGGAGTTCAGTATTTTTGTGATTTTACTTTTTTAACAGCAAAAATTAAAAACAGGCGTTTGTCGGCTATTTTAAGCTTCACATAAAAGTATACCTTTCCATCTGTAGAACATCCGTTGCGAAATATAAGAAATCTTTTCATTTCACTGTTTCAGAAGTGGATATTCATTTTATAAAACCAAACCCTTTCGACTGTCAACTTTATTTATAGATTCAACCGCATGTGTAATTGAAAAATACTATCGACTGGGATCCTGATTCTTAAAAACATAAGCATATCCAAGCCCAAACAGATAAAAAGATAAGAAACCAGTTCACAAATGTTCACAAATATATGTCGCTTAAATCATGTAAAAACTCAAATTATTTCTTGTTGCCCCGATCTCAAAAGTATATATTATGAGTAAACACCTGATTATTGAGATTGAAATACCAGTTATTATACGAGACATTTTTTTTTTAATCGTAATAGTGCGGATTCATAAGAAAATTTAAAACTGGTTATGATATACAGTACTGGAATTTGATGCGTCTGTCATACAAGTGAGAGGTTTAGCTATCTATAAAATCAGCCATTTTCTACATAAAGAAAAGCCTGTACCAAGTCAGGAATATGACAGTAACATTATCCATTCGTTTGAGCCATTGATTTTGCCATTGGATTAGGGACTTTCCGTTTTTAATTTTCCTCGGAGATCAGTATTTTTTGTCAAGAACACGCAAAGTCGAAATTAGAAAAAAAACCGTGACGCTCTAAGGGTTAAACTTATGGACCAAATGACAGAATAAAGTCGATAAAATAGGTGTTTTAATTGCCGTTATAATTCCTTACAAGTGTTTATAAACCTTACGTAACGAAAAGACAAAATCCGGCATACACAAAACACTACATAAGAAAAAAAATAAAGACCGAGTAACTCAAACTCCATTAAATAATATGATTTTCTGCCATGATGAGCAGATACAGACTTTTATATATACAGATTCATAGAATGTCACCTGACGCATTTTGATTTATTTGAAAATTTACATGTTAAAAGTTGAATTTGGATAATAAATTATATATTAATAATTTAATTTTGGATGTAAGGCGTCTTCTGATTGGCTGACGTTGTTTTGTTTATCAGCTCATAGACATACAGCCCGTAACAGAAAAGTGATCGAATTGATGTTTCTTTACCGTCAAAATTAGCTACGTTATCGTCTTGATGGTATTATTTCCTTTACAATTTTACCCAAAACTAAAAGAAACATACTGGTAAACAATTAAAAAGGTGTTTGATAGGAATGAATACTTTATTTTTTCGGACTACAATGTGTACCGTATGTGTGATGGATTTGAATTCAATCAATAACTTTGAAATGTTTTCTCATATGTATACACAAAAGGGAGGACTGGTATTTGTACTTCTGTTAGAATATGTCTTCGTCCGTTTCACATGCCAAACTTTTTTCTAGTTCAGTTTAAACGGAAAAATTTTGTTGAGAATTTTTTTATACGACCGCAAATTTTGAAAAAATTTTCGTCGTATATTGCTATCACGTTGGCGTCTGCGTCGTCGTCGTCGTCGTCGTCGTCGTCGTCGTCGTCGTCGTCGTCGTCGTCCGGCGTCCGAATACTTTTAGTTTTCGCACTCTAACTTTAGTAAAAGTGAATGGAAATCTATGAAATTTTAACACAAGGTTTATGACCACAAAAGGAAGGTTGGTATTGATTTTGGGAGTTTTGGTCCCAATATTTTAGGAATTAGGGGCCAAAAAGGGCCCAAATAAGCATTTTCTTGGTTTTCGCACTATAACTTTAGTTTAAGTTAATAGAAATCTATGAAATTTTGACACAAGGTTTATGACCACAAAAGAACGGTTGGGATTGATTTTGGGAGTTTTGGTCTCAACAGTTTAGGAATAAGGGGCCAAAAAAGGGCCCAAATAAGCATTATTCTTGGTTTTCGCACAATAACATTAGTTTAAGTAAATAGAAATCAATGAAATTTAAACACAATGTTAATGACTACAAAAGGAAGGTTGGTATTGATTTTGGGAGTTTAGGTCCCAACAGTTTAGGAATTAGGGGCCAAAAAGGGACCCAAATAAGCATTTTTCTTGGTTTTTGCACCATAACGTTAGTATAAGTAAATAGAAATCTATGAAATTTAAACACAAGGTTTATGACCATAAAAGAAAGGTTGGGTTTGATTTTGGGAGTTTTGGTCCCAACATAATAAGGGGCCCAAAGGGTCCAAAATTAAACTTTTGTTTGATTTCATCAAAATTGAATAATTGGGGTTCTTTGATATGCTGAATCTAACTGTCATGACTGTGTATGTAGATTCTTAACTTTTGGTCCCGTTTTCAAATTGGTCTACATTAAGGTCCAAAGGGTCCAAAATTAAACTTAGTTTGATTTTGACAAAAAATGAATCAGTTAGGTTCTTTGATATGCTGAATCTAAAAATGTACTTAGATTCTTGATTATTGGCCCAGTTTTCAAGTTGGTCCAAATCGGGGTCCAAAATTAAACTTTGTTTGATTTCATCAAAAATTGAATAAATGGGATTCTTTGATATACCAAATCTAACTGTGTATGTAGATTCTTCATTTTTGTCCTGTTTTCAAATTGGTCTACACTAAAGTCCAAAGGGTCCAAAATTAAACTTAGTCTGATTTTAACAAAAATTGAAATCTTGAAGTTCTTTGATATGCTGAATCCAAAAATGTACTTAGATTTTTTATTATGGGCCCAGTTTTCAAGTTGGTCCAAATCAGGATCTAAAATTATTATATTAAGTATTGTGCAATAGCAAGTCTTTTCAATTGCACAGTATTGCGCAATGGCAAGAAATATCTAATTGCACAATATTGTGAAATAGCAAATTTTTTTTTAATTAGAGTTATCTTTCTTTGTCCAGAATAGTAAGCAAGAAATATCTAATTGCAAAATATTGTGCAATAGCAAGATTTTTTTTTAATTGGAGTTATCTTTCTTTGTCCAGAATCAACTTAAATCTTTGTTATATACAATATACAATGTATATTCACTTTTTACTACCAACTGATAAATTAAAATAATCTTTACCATTCAGTGATAACAAGCAGTTTTTTTACATCTTAATATTTTATGATGTATTTAAATGAGTAGTTATTGTTGCAAACTCCATTAGAAATTTTAATTGAGATTAGTTTTGGAATAAGGGAAAGGGGGATGTGATTAAAAAAAATGGGTTCAATTTTTCTCATTTGAAATTTCATAAATAAAAATGAAAATTTCTTCAAACATTTTTTTGAGAGGATTAATATTCAACAGCATAGTGAATTGCTCTAAGAGAAACAAAAATTTTAAGTTCATTAGAACACATTCATTCTGTGTCAGAAACCTATGCTGTGTCAACTATTTAATCACAATCCAAATTTAGAGCTGAATCCAGCTTGAATGTTGTGTCCATACTTGCCCTAACCGTTCAGGGTTCAACCTCTGCGGTCGTATAAAGCTACGCCCTGCGGAGCATCTGGTTTAATAAGACAAAATAACGAACAAAACTATTTCTTGCAATGGCACACACAGAGAATATTTTTTTTCAGTAAAAATATACCATGGCCAGGACCTGACAGTTTTTAGCAGTGTACAAATGAAAAACGTTTGGTCATCAAGAGATTCTGGTTTCTCTTTTTGTGTGTCATAAACATTCAATTCGGATTTGAATGTTGATTTCTTTAAAAAACGCCATTTTTTACAATAAAAAATCTCAAAATGTCCGTTAACAATGAAAAAGTTTGACCATGAAAAATCACATATCTAAGAAAAGCAGTCGTTTAATTGATTATATGAAAGTTTCAGTATATCATGTCAATTTTTTTTAATTTGAGAGTTTTCCTTTAGTTACAAATGTAGCTCCATGTCTGATGGTGAAATAAAAATGAATGTCTAAGAAAGGGGTGAATTAGTTTCCATAAATGACAGATGAACCGGATAAGCTTAGTAACTTACAGTAAACAAACTACTGTAACATTGACGCACTCGTCGAACTGTTTAAAAGATTTGTGTTTATGACCAAAAATTTATAAAAAAAATGAATTAACCTACAAAGTGAGAGCACTTTCCATTTTCATCAGCTAGGAGACGACTAGCCCTTTTGGAAAGGCTAATACTTGTCGCTTATATTAAATTGATAAAGATTTTATCGAGGTCGCACCAACTGTTTCTACAGCTAAGATCAGTTACATGTAACATGATCTCGTCGATTCGCACGACGAAGCCATTGTTTATGACAGAACACACATTCTAGATTATGTATTTTTGTTTCCGTCAGTTCGAAAGTATTTGATCATTTCAACTCCTTTGTATTTCATAATATGTGTCATGAACAAAGACATATGTTCGATTGAATAATGATTTCCTCGTAACAAATGATAGAAATTTCGGAGATCCCGTATTTGATCCTTTACCCGTAAAATGAAAATGCTAATGCCAGAGGTTGATTATAACAAATGTTTTACTGTGTTAAAAAAACTTCGACTTAAACAATGAAAACTTACACGTTGGACATGAAATATTTTGTCGATGAAGAAAATTAAATTATGTCACTTCTGAAATAAGTTTGTCAATAACGTAACTTATTCTGACGGTAAAGAAACGCGAATTCGATCACTACTCTGTTACGGGCTGTAATTTTGTCATGTACCGTACAAATGGAACACATATATACATTGACAGTGTGACGTCATTAACGTTTTTTCATGGTTTACGCCGGATTAGAATGGAATTTTAGAATTAAATTATAAGAAATGACTGTAATATTCGTTCTGTCTATTTGAAATAACATAAAAAAATGTGTTGCACACTTTAAAATAAGCACCATTTAGCACCATTGTGCACCACATTTTTTATGTTATTTCTTCATAGACAGAAAAAATATTACAGTCATTCCTTAATTACCGTCAGTGTTTATTTCATTTTCTTTTTACCACTTTTAAGTTTTAACTTTATTACATTTGGCATCCATCACCAATCGGTTATTATGCTAATATAGCTGTGATACGCATCCATGAATCCCCAGCAGCATTGCACCTGCTAAACTTGCAATGAAAATTTGGATACACTTAAAAAGGAAATTAAAAAATTGTCAAAATCGATAACAAAAAGTAAAATCATAAAAATCGAACTCAATACTGAGGAAAATTGAAAACGGAAACACATCAAACGAATGGACAACAACTTTCATACTCCTGAAAGGGATTTTCTTATGTAGAAAACCTGGTTTTATAGCTAGCTAAACCTCTCACTTGTATGACAGTCGCATCAAATTCCATTATATTGACAACGATGTCGATGTGTGAACAAAACAAACAGACATAATATTTATAGGTAAAAACTTCAAAAATATGGATGCACTCAACATTGTTTTATAATCTTAATCACTTTAAAAACAAAACAAATATGTAAGAAAGAAGCACAAACAGGCATATAGACAAAGCACATTACCAAAAAAGAAAGACAAGAATACAAAAATTTAAAATAGCACAATTACACAATGACGTCATGGATAAGTACAAAGCCAAGTAATATGTATAAAAAAACAACACAAAAGGCATATAGACAGAGCACACATTAGCAAAAATGAAAGACAAGAATACGAAAATTATCATAGAATAATAATACATTGACGGGATATATAAGTACATAGTTACGTCGAATGACTACCACCAAAACAGACTAAACAGTAAAAGTAATATTCATTAAGACAAAAAAGAAAAGAATAAGATATATAGAATAACCATACATAGTCTCGACATATCAATGTTATTTGTACAAGGCTTAGAAACAGGTAGAAAGCGAGGCTGTGCCGAGTACAAATAACATTGTCATGTGGAGACAATGAACGGTTTTTCTTTATATACTGCAACTTTTATAACTGTTCTAAATGAAGTATTTAGGAAAAAAAAACATCTCTTAATTTTGAGCGGAAGACGTAAAATTTCCGCGAACCTGTATGTTTTGTTGACGCTTATTAAAACACTACAGAAACGCATTGTAAACGTCATAAACATGGTGATATACGGTCAGTGACTGTATATCACATATGAATATACGGTCAATGCAATTTGACTGCTCAAATAGCACAGCATCAGTATATAACACGTTATAAAGATGATGAACAGCACCAGTACCCAAATCTATACTTCAAGACCATCGTGTATTATTTGTGATGTCGATACGGAATATCTATAAACATTGTCTTGGTACCTTCTGATAAACTTTAAAAAAAAAAAGGACGAACCGTTCTTAGACATACCCCTGGTTCATCAACTTTCTGCTCAGATACTGTTGACGTTTTAGAAAGTCTGAGTAGGAGCTGCTCTTGAAGATCTTGAATACCTAAACTGTAGGTTTTAATAGTAAATTTAAACATTTATAAGTTGGTATTTCATCTTCAAATAATAACATGCCTGTTCAAGAACTCAAAACAACATACAAACAGCTGTAATAGAATGAACTGCTAAGTTTATCAAAGCATGCACACATTTTTGAATCAAGATTTAAAGAAACACAGGCAGTTAAAAAAAAATCATGACTAACTAAACTATCGCAGTTGTTTTGGTGTATAAGTTTGGTTTTCTTCAAACCAACATTGTTACATCAAAGTCATTTATGAGGAATTATAGCCATTTTGTGCTTTGACACTTTCATATATTATGGACTATTTGTATGTATGTTATTTCGTACCTCACGAAATATATTTATATATATGCCATGTCGTTCTTTAAGGAAGATTCAAGTGAATTGTTTCATATTTTTCGTGTCGAGGCCTTTTATAGCCAACGATATGGTATGGATTTTTCTCATTATTTAAGGCCGTACGGTTGCATATATTGGCTTACATCCATTTCATTTGAACTTTGTCCGAAAGTTATCTCGTTGGCAATGATACAGCCCGTAACAGAGTAGTGATCGAATTCGCGTTTCTTTACCGTCAGAAAAAGTTACGTTATCGACAAACTTATTTCAGAAGTGACATAATTTAATTTTCTTCATCAACAAAATATTTCATGTCCAACGTGTAAGTTTTCATTGTTTAAGTCGAAGTTTTTTTAACACAGTAAAACATTTTTTATAATCAACCTCTGTCATTGGCATTTTCATTTTAACGGTAAAGGATCAAATACGGGATCTCCCAAATTTCTATCATTTGTAAAGCTGGGGTCACACATTCACGATTTTTACTGCCGTCCTTGACAGGACCATTCCCGATTAAAATTTATTAAAAGTCTGATCAAGATCCTATGAATCGTGGATGGAAATTCAAACTTTAATTAAAATTTGTAAAAAAAACAAATTTAATCACGACAACAATCAGATATTGTTCAGGAAGCGTCGATATTCAACCGTTTCCAAGGGAATTTATCCCGATAATCCCGTTCTAAATCCGCTTCTAATTCGATTTGTATCTTTCGCCAGGTAAAATTCGACCGAATCTGTCACGACTGCGTCCCGATTCTAACGAATGTAATCCGACAGAGATCAGATAGTGACAAGACAGTGAACCGACGCTGACGGAAGTTATCCGTTCGAAAACTGTCGGCATACTCGGGATGATCAGGTACTGTCGGAACGTAATCCTATCACGGTCCGCTCTATCGCATTGCAAACGGCTTTGTCTGGTCTCAGTCGTATTGTATTCTGTAATTGTCGGGACCCTGACGTGGGTATCATTGACGAATTTAGAATTAATAACGGGACTGTTTCGGAACGGTTTCGGCAAAAACGGTTCGCAATCGACAAGATCTGGATGCAATCTGGACTCAATCGGCAGAAAAACAGCAATGAAAAATTTCTCCAGATCATTCCCGTTCCACAGGACACCGTCCCGAATACACAGAACATTGTTAGGATTTCGATCCGATACAGCAGAATCTGTCACGACATAGGAACGATTGTAATCCGACTAGACAAAATCGGCTGAGTTTCCCCGAATGTTACAGGACGCACCTATCTGTCGGGGTGCTTTGCCGAACTATTCGGACCCTTCCCGACCAGTAGGAATCTGTTACGAACTAAAACGACTGCGTTCAGACAATAATAGGACATTCCAGATAATTGAGGATACTAATACGACTTTTTTCACTTTTCGTGTCGTATCGCTGTCTGATCTCAAACGGGAGCAATAATCGGCAATGTATGAACCCCGCATTACGAGGAAATGTTTATTGTAGAAACGATGACTGCGACTCAGATAAATTCATTATGAATAGCATAAATACTCATTGATTGAATGACATTGATCATGACTTTATCGGAGTCGCATCCATCGTTTCTACAATAAACATGACCTCATCGATTTGCTCAATGTAGATATTATATACTGCTTGCTTGCACTGTGAATATTTATGGGATTCAACACTGTAATATTTTTTCTTTCGTCTGATACAGAATACCCCATATCTTTTCTTTTTTCATGCCTATCTGTTTATTATGTCCCGGGATTATGTCAATCATACATTGTTGCAATACCGACATGCTTGTACTTTGTCACAGAAAAAACTGAAATAAATTTCCTTCAAATCGAAGTAAAAAATACAAATGTACTCTTTTAACATTTGAAATGTTGAAGACAAAATTGCTCTATATCTTAAGTTATTGACGAATATTTGAAATTAAAACCTCTATTAGATGTGATGTACGGCATTTCATTTTATCATTGGTAATGATCCATATCTGACAGAGAAGAAATATTCATAATTCTCAGAAAGTTTTCATAAATATTGTTAGAATAGATTCCAACAATCAAGACAACAGAGACAAACAATATGAAAATGAAAAGATATGACTTAAGTGTTAGCATGTTCAGGGAGACGGCACTCAATTTACAAAAAAAATAATTGATGTTTTAAGGAACTGTAGAGGTCTCCACAGGTTTTCAACAAGGGTAGAATTCAAAACCTTGAATATGAAAGCCTCAAAATCCATGATACTTTTTCTGTGCGGTAGTTGTATCTACAAAATCCAATCATGTACACGACATATAATACATGTATATTTATATATTGGGAATTTATTTTTGTTTCCAAACAGAATTATAAGGTTATGTATAAGTGCCTCCGTTCACTGCACAATTGTAAATTGTCTATCTGAAGACCAGCAAAAATAAATGGCACAAGTTCACGTAGTCATAAAAAAAAGTAGTATAATTTACGTTATCGAACAAAAAATCAGAAATACGGAATATCATATGTGAATGGTTAGGAAATCCGTTTCCCCTACATGTTTTAAAAGTCAAAGAAAAATGTTTTCCCTGATACAAACGTTTTAAGAACCAGCTTTGTGTAACCTATAGACAAATTCGACTGGATATAAGGAAGTTAATATGTTTACTCTGATTTGAAATGATCTTTTAGAACTTTTTTTAGTAATTGAGAACCTATGTTGTTTATGGGTAATAGGTGAAATGTTGCATGATCCCTCAAAATGACAGCAAGCGCAGTTTCATTTGTACACTGCTAAAAACTGTCAGGTCCTTGCCATGGTATATTTTGGAGATTTTTTTTTTTTACTGATTTTTACTAAAAAAATATATTCTCTGTGTGTGCCATTGCAAGAAATAGTTTTGCTCGTTATTTTGTCATATTAAAAAAAAATCTCAACAAAATTTTCCTGTTTAAACTTTACTAGAAAAAAGTTTGGCATGTGAAACGGACGAAGACATATTTTGACGGTAAAGAAACATCAATTCGATCACTTCTCTGTTACGGGCTGTACCGCATCTCCTTGTTTTTATATTAACGATAGCTATGAAAAAAATAGTATTTGAGGATCACTTTGAAATAATGTACGTCGTTTGGAAAAATAATGCAAATAAATGAGAGTGATAAAATCAAAATACATTCTACAAACTAATTTTGAAAATAGTAAGATAAATTGTAACATGCGAATGACATTTCTTGGAAGGAGAGGGGAGGATACAAAGAATTCAAAGTGGTAATAGAACTTGTAAATATTTAGATATCAATCAGACTGTAGATGAAATCCTTTTTTCCCCAACATGTGAAATTGATAAGCTTTTTCGAAAACTAGCTTAACAAGCTATAAATAATAAACGTCTAGATTTACAGAATACTACAAAAATGAACAATAGCCTTTACTGTTGTTGTCATTTAAAATAAATCAGCTTGAAGTTCCATTCATTAAAACGGCACTTGCACAGATGAGTATGGACTCCACACCTGTATTTATAGCATTCATTGTGTCTTGAGTAATATCTGACTACATAAATATATACTAATGTTTATTCTATGATTGTATACACTTGTGTAACTTGATTTGTTAATGTGCTAGTTTAAAATGTACATTAAAAAAATTATACATATACAATTTCCCTGAAAGTAATTAAATCAGCCTTACAAGCTGTCGACAGATAATAATGTTTTTGAACTTTTAAACATTAATATATTATCAAATATCCTAAAGAGAATTGCGAATTTGGTATACACAGAACCACAAGTTCAACATAACTAATGGCGGATGAAGTGTTATGTTCGCCACCGAGAATATGTCGATAGTAATTGTCACGTACAGGTGTCACATTGATTAGATTACCTAACCTGCATTTGGCAAACCATTCCGGAAATTTGAGTCTTCAATGCTCTTCAACTTTATATTTTATTTGGCTCTTCTTTATCTTTTTGAGTCACCAACTAACCTTTTATAGACGGAACGCGCACTGGTGTAAAAAATCTTAATCCTCGGGTATCTATAATGATTTTATTTATGACCATTATCATTAATAGATTTAAGGTCCGTTTAAAACGAAGACGACCTTTTTGAAAAAATACTCATCATGTCTTTTGAATAGCGGTATACTACTGTTCCCTTTATTTATTCATCAAAGACAGGGGATACACTTTCTCTTCGTAGCAAGACTATAAACATCTCATATTTTATATAACTAGCCATTAGTTATCATTTTCTTGCAACGTTGTTATATTTTACGAAAGCGCCAAACATCAGGTTACTGACAGAACATTCTGTTATAGAACTGTCACATATTATAGACTTTTTTAAAAGTAAATAAGATATTAATCTAAATAGTTTTATCACTCAAATTCATAATTTCAAAATTGTCATAGATTCTTGTATTGAGATCGATTGTACATTTGTATTTGTACTTGTGTTGTAGTCAAACTAGAGTCTCCGAGATTATTGTTAGGTATTTAAGTGGGGGAAGCTGTACATGTGGTTTCTTTAAACTCCTTTTCAGGAAGGAGATACAAATGGGACCCAATCAGTAAAGTTTATATTATTAATAGAAAAAGTTTAGATTATTAATGGACATAACATTATAATTGTCTTATCGGGACCTTTTATAGCTGACTATGCGTTATGGGCTTTGCTCATTGTTGAAGGCCGTACGGTGACCTATCATGAGTTGTTAATGTCTGTGTTATTTTGGTCTTTTGTGGATAGTTGTCTCATTGGCAATCATATCACATCTTCTTTTTTATATATAGTAAACATGATTTTATCTAATGAAAAATAAAATATGAAAACAACACTTTATTGAATACATGTATTCGAGCGAACTTCGGTATGTACCTTCATCAGGAACACTAAAAGCCGAATATTTGAAAACCTGGAATGTATAAAAACCAAAACTGTTAAAGATCTATATGACCAAATAGCACAATCTACCTAGGGTCAATAAAAGTTGCCTTTTGCTGTCTAAATTCAAACTCATCATAGATACAAGGTTTAATATTGTGCATGCCAGTCGAGAGCTCCATCCACACTATATGGCGTGTTTCAAAAAATAATTTTTATCGTAGATTTTACTTTCAAAAAAATATACTTAACAAAATCTTATTGTATTCATTCGGTTGCCATTCGATATAAGATTTTATAAATATGGTATTTAAATATCTTTTTTACAATAAATCCAATGTTTTTTGTGTTTTTTAATTCTGTTCGAAACATTTACTGTTGATCTATTTGTCACGTGGGATATCATTTGTTCTATAGTACATGCTTTGTTACGGATCTGATTTATTACATAGTTAAAAAATATCTTCAGATTAGATAAGAAATGATATAGAAACCAATATTTAACTCCCTCAAGAATCGTTGATTTTAAATGAATTTGGGTATCTTTATTAGAACCTACTGAGCATATAGCTTCTAAAGTTTTTATATATTTATTCATCTTTGGATTGCAATTGTTTATGTTTGAGCGTTCCAGATGAAGGTAAATCCAGAAAAGCAAGAAGTTAATCATCATACTTCAATGTTCTAGCACTGGGTCGATGTCTCTTTTGGTGGACTATCAGTCCCCAAGGGTGTCATTATATCAGAAGTGAGGACATGATTTTTAACATTTTCCTCGAAAATATTCCTGATTGATAAAATAATTATTATGAAGAAACCAAAGTATCAACTTCCCGGAGCCGAAGTTTACCTTAGATGAATTTGACTATTCGTTTTAGTCCCTTTTTGATAATATACCTCCTAATGTTTCTACGTATCTATACACCACTGGCTTCCAAGTGTTAAGTTAGAGTGTTACTATTAAAGATAAATCCAGAAAAGCGTCTCGGAAGCACGAAATTTATCAAGTGTTACTTTCATTTACTAGCAAAGGATCAATTCTCCTGCAAATGTACTGTTAGATCCAAGGATATCATCATCTCAGTAGTCAGTGTTTCGGTACGGACATTCCTTATTTTATATTCCCCGTTGTGTAATTAAGAAATTATAAAAAAAAAAAAACAAGCCCCTACCAATGTTATTCCTGGCATTGAAGTGCTTAACATGAATATCAGTTATTTGGTCATTTTTATAAATTTCCTGTTACAAAACTTTGAATATTTCGAAAAAGTAAGGATTTTCTTATCCCTGGAATAGATTACCTTAGCCGTATTTGGCAAAACTCTTTTGGGATTTTTGGTTCTGAATGCTCTTAAACTTTCTACATTTTTGGCTTTACAACTATCTTGATCTGAGCGTCACTGATGAATCTTATGTAGACGAAACGCGTGTCTGGCGTATTAAATTATAACCCTGGTACCTTTGATCACTATTAAGGTTTGAGCGTTCCTGATGACAGTTAATCAAGAATAGAGTTTCGGATGCACCAATCTGGTCAAGTGTTACTTTCAATAGACGATTTAGGCAAGCGTTGTTAAGTTAATATTCCATTGAAACATAAAGAACTATTTTGTATGATACATGAACATGTAAGACAACAACAATTGCTATGTGCTATCATCTATATCCACCAAAAGAATGCACAGGCTATGGTGTAGGAAAACGTAACGCTTTGAAAAAAATACTTGGAGAATAAATTGTTTATTTGTCCTTTTTATCATTTACCTTTTGTTAGCTATTATTTGTGTGTGTCTCTGTCCTATATATTCTCCCATTTATTTGTATCGTAGACCTGGTATGTAATGTTATCATTTTAATGTTATATTTAACATTGCCATAAAAGCGGGAGGTTTGGCATGTCAAAAAACCAGGTTCAACCCACCATTTTTTTCTTAAAATGTCCTGTACCAAGTCAGAAAAATGACGATTGTTATATTATAGTTCTTTTCTGTGTGTGTTATATTTTAATGTTGTGTTTCTGTTGTGTCGTAGTTCTCCCCTTATATTTGATATGTTTCCTTCAGTTTTAGTTTGTAACCCGGATTTGTTTTTTTTCTCCATCGATTTATGATTTTCGAACAGCGGTATACTACTGTTGATTTATTTACATTGATTTCATTTCATTTAAGTGTAAATAAACTCATCACAGATACCAGTATTAAATTTTGATTTTACAACAAACGCGAGTTTCCTCTACAAACAACTTATCAGTGACGCTCGAATCCAAATAAGTTAAAAAGGCCAATTAAAGTACGAAGTTGAAGAGCATTGAGGACCAAAACTCCTAAAAGTTTTGCCAAATACGGTTGAGGTTCTCTATTCCTGAGTATAAAAAAGTATTAGTAATACAGCTATGTTTTCAATTACAATAAACGTCCTAGTTGCCAAAACACTTTGGCTTGTTTGTTTAATTTGTTGTCTAATATACAGACATAACGTTGAATTTGAGTTCTTGGTCATATACAGTGTATTAGGGAGTGATTTTGATAGTCAAAAAATCGAGAGCCATTAAATGTCGGCGACTATAAGTAAATATAATACTAATATTCAGTATCTGTTCTTGAATGTTAATATATTTAGTCTATATGCACTATTGATATAGGTACAATCTTACTTTCAAGCATCTTCGTACAACAGAATATATCCGACAAACACACTCAGTAAAGCTAATTGGAGGTTGGATGGTAGAGCTGACACAATATTTAACTACAACCATCAGTACGTCACTGTAAATCATGGCTTAATGTTCAACACGAGACTAGATGTGCAGACCTTTCAAAGGACCTAGTGCTACTGCGGCAAATTTTACTGTATGATGTATGTTTTGGCTGCTGGATCCTAATTAATGCTACATTAACCGGGTATGTCTGTTTGGGTTAATCATTCAATTTT
Organism: Mytilus galloprovincialis; assembly: GCF_965363235.1. NCBI lineage: Eukaryota > Metazoa > Mollusca > Bivalvia > Mytilida > Mytilidae > Mytilus > Mytilus galloprovincialis. Next base: position 21,967,125 of record NC_134841.1, read on the forward strand.
GTCAACATCACAGAATAATAAGCAAAATGTGTACGTCAGGAATATTCCGATTGATTTCCATTTGGTTGAAAAAGTCTACCGTTTGATTTTGTCAATATTTGTTATACATTTGTAATTTTATTTTGTCGACTTTACCTCACATTGTAAGAATACGATGATGTGGTTGCACTTATTCCAACGTGATACACTAAATCAAACGACTACCCTCTATTACAAACATGTCCCTCAATCATAAGCAAAGAACATGGGGAGCAGGATCTGTTTACCATTCCAGATTACCCGAGATCACCCCCGGTTTTTGGTAGGGTTCGTGTTGCTTTTTCTTCAGTTTTCTATGTTGTGTCTTGTCTACTCCTATTTATCTGTTTGTCCTTTTTTATTTTTAGCCATGGCGTTGTCAGTTTATTTTCAATCTATGAGTTTGACTGTCCCTCTGGTATCTTTCGCCCCTTTTTAATATACCACAAAATATCCTGAATTAAAAGGATAACAAAAATATATTAAAATACCTTCTTTTTAAATTGGGCATATAGTTACAGCTATAGTTGATGTGTTTCCCTCGGGTTTAGTTTTTTACCCGGATTTGTGTTTGCTTAATCAAATTATGACTATTGAACAGTGGTATACTACTGTTGCCTTTATTTATACACGAGTCCAAATAAACTTAATACTTGATTATGTGCAACTCTCGCCGAAAACAGTATTTCGATAGTTCCATTCAGGAATTGTTTCACATATAACCATAAATATTCTTACCTATAAATTACTATAGTTTCATTGCCGAATTTGAAGGTCTGAAAAATACAACGACCGTCCGTATGAAACCCATAAAAAAGAGACTAAAGAATGTGATTTTCTTCTTCTGAAGACTCATAATTTGATTTTTTTTAAAACGATTACATCCCTTTATTATAACATTGAACGTATTACCTGTTACCTGTTACCTGCCTGGTAGGTTTACCCTTTCTTAGGGTCACTCCCAATGGTTTTTTCCCAGGTTTAAACCTTTTGTTAAATATCAATACATGTACAGTAATTTTATTAATCAACAAACTCATACTTTAACTCGATATAGTAAATAAAGATAAGTTTAACTCTTATGCATCAGGGTTGTCCGTTTTGTATGTAGACCATATCATAAAGTTCGTGTGGTAATCTCATGTCTCAGATATTTTGATTTCTTATATTACCAATTGGGTTGATGAGTTTAGAATAAACTGCACCATAAGTCCTTCGTTCGTAATTTTGTCAAATGTCGCATTGCCTATCAACATTAATATTAAGCTCTGTGACTGCTTAATCATGACTTAATTATAACTAGATATTTTACTTTTAGATGATGTCTCTATCAAGGCTTGACGATGATGATATTTTAATGAAAGAAATCAAAGAAATAATGTGTTTTCAAGACCTGCTGTTCTACAAATACTCTCACATACCCAAGGGAATCACCTACTAGTAGACAACACTTCTGTGTTGACATGAATTATCATTGATATGGTCATAATAATAAACTAACAGTTTACAAAAACTTGGAACTTTCCAAAACATCAATGAATTTATACCCCAGCAATAGTTAACCGAAGCTATTTTTCAATAAAATGCTTGGAATTGTCGGTCATGAGTGCTGTTTAACAAACTTCGAATTCTATTTGCCCCATTTGATTTTTTTTATTCTAGCGTCACTGTTATGTTGGTCGAATTAACAATCTTTGTGAACTGAGAAGTAACATGTTCGTTTTAGTAAATAGTTATCAAAAGTACCAGGATTATAATTTAATACGCCAGACGCGCGTTTCGTCTACACAAGACTCATCAGTGACGCTCATGTCAAAATAGTTATGAAGCCAAACAAGTACAAAGTTGAAGAGCATTGAGGATCCAAAATTCCAAAAAGTTGTGCCAAATACGGCTAAGGAAATCTATTCCTGGGACAAGAAAATCCTAAGTTTTTCGAAAAATTCAAAGTTTTGTAAACAGGAAATTTATAAAAATGACCACATAATTGATATTCATTAAAACTTTATATATATTTCACTGATCCATGCTGGAAAAGTGGTTGTATATATAGGATTTGTTAACACCAACTTGCGAAGGTGTCTTTCCCAAATCATTAATTGAATCTGTACTTCGTCAGATCTGTTCACTCAAAATTATACAAATTGTTCAAATGCAATCACGAACTGGTGTACGCCAAGCAATATTTTCACATTGAATTCTAAATTTGAAAAATTTAATCGTCTGACAACAGTTATTATGTGTACCAGGCTTATAATTTGATACACCAGACGCTCGTTTCGTCTACAAAAGTATCGTTAAACATCAAACATTAAATTTGTCGACAAATTATAATATGTATGGCCTCAGACCTTGACCGCAGGTCATATATTGGACTTAATAATAAATCTATAAGCACCCTGTAGAGAAACATACAGTATAAAAGTAGATTTTACTTCAAGTAATACGCATTAAGGGAAACATAGAATTCTGATTCGTAAATATTTAAGTATGTCTGCTTTATAATTCATTTCTGATCTACCCGAAATTGACAAGCGATAAAGGTTAAAGAAGAACAACATTTATGTAAATGTTGAACTCGTGGATTTTATTTTTATTTAATTGATCGTTTCATAAAACGATACTTGGGAAACTGCATACAAATTTAAAACAAAATGATACATATAACTATTTTACATAGACAATTATTTATATAAGATCCTGCAAAAAGCAGTGAAGAGACATAACAGCATGTCAATATCGCAAGAAATATTGAATAATTTGAGTTTTGATAACATGTTTAGGATTTGTTCTAAATAATATGTTATTGCCAAAATAATTTCTGCTTTATAGATATCAAATTAATATGGACAGTTACCACGTTAAATTTTGCTGCACACATTATTAAAGTATATTTGTTATGTATAAAACCATAAAATAAAACTTCGAGGAACAATGTTATCACGATGGTTTCACTTTTTTCAACGACTTTAATTTGATTAAATTATCTCTATCAAAAAAAGGAAAATCACAAAAATACTGAACTCAGAGGAAAATCAATTCGGAAAGTCCATAATCACATGGCAAAATCAAATAACAAAACGCAACAAAAACGAATGGACAAGAACTGTCATATTCCTGACTTGGTACAGGCATTTTCAAAAGTAGAAAATGGTGGATTAAAAACGAATTTGGTGACCCCCTTAATAATAGTATAATTACAATGGAAATTTCATTGGAAATAGCATATAATTCCTAAAAAACCGAAGGATAGCGTTTTGTACAATCATGATTGATCAAAGTATCTGACCTTCTTTTCATTTTTTATACTGCAACTAGTTGTGTTTATTTCCTAAATATAGTAACACAGCTATATTTTGTGGAATGTCAATTTCATCATGGAACACTTTTTCTACAGTCAGGGGTTCATTAAGGGATGAAAATAAGTTTTAAATTTGTGTTTCAATTTAAAAAGTTATCAATGTACTAATTTAAGTTGCAGTATAAAAACAATATTAGGTTAATGTCGTAAAACTATAAACTCTTTTGTACTCAGCACAAAACTGGGGAAGGAATCGGTAGAACCTCGCCCTTCCCACAGTTTCTCAGCCTCATACAAAAAAGTTTATATTTTTCTGACATTGACCTAATATTGTATATTTATGCGATAATAACATGTATTTTATACTGCATCTAGTTGTGTTTATTTCCCAAATATAGTAACAATGGCAATTTCATGATGGAACACATACTCCACAATCAGGGGTCCATTAAGAGATAAAAATAAGTTTGGCATTTGTGTAACGATTTAAAAAGCTATCAATGTATTGATTTAAGTTGCAGTATTAAAACAATATTGGGTTAATTTCATAGAAATATAAACTTTTTTTGTACTCGGCGCAAAACTGAGGATGGACTCGGAAGAACCTCGCCCTTCCCCAGTTTCTCAGCCTCAAACAAAAAAGTTAATATTTTCCTGACATTGACCTAATATTGTATATTTATTACATTTGTACTCATCGACTTATCTAAGTAGCTAAATTTTAGAATTTATAAGGCCTAATCTATCTATAAATTTGTAGTTATGTATATAATATCATAGATCATCCATGCTCTAGTTGCCTGCAAAATAAATTGTATAAAAATCCATGCGATTGTATCTGTAAACGAAACATTGACAGTATGATAAGGCAATAACTGTAACCATGTTATATGGAAGATAACTCAAAATAATTTTGATCCACAACCTGTTTGGTTCATTATCGGTTATGATATCTGTGAAATAAAACCAGCTCGGAACATCGAGCGAAGGCTGGGACGATTGTCTAGATTTAGCTGTATGTTAATAATATGAAATTGTATGCGACTGTCATAAAAGTGAGATGTTTAACTAGTTATAAAATCAGGTTTAATCCACCATTTTCTAAATAAGAGAAATTCTGTACCATGACAGGACAAAGACAGTTGTTGTCCATTCGTTTGATGTGTTTTTGATTTTTCCATTTGATAAGGGACTTTCTGTTTAGAATTTCTGACGGAGTATTATTTTTATTTTACTTTTTAATAAAATGCTCCAATTTTTCATTAAACTAAGTTGGTTTAGAATTCATGTCTTTTCCTGTGTTGTTCGTCATCTCCTTATGATCAATACATATGTAGGACTCTTAAGTGCGATGGGGATGCTAAAGTACGATAGTGACTCTAAAGTGCGATGATATACGCTAAAGTGCTCCATACGCTAAAGTGCGATTCCTCCATACGCTATAATCCGATGGTCTGCGAAAGTATAAAAGTCAGAAACGTAGTTGAATTATGACGTTAACAGTCGTTTTAAACTTTATACAAACTAAAAATAAACACGCCGGAAGACGAATGACAAATATTTAATTAAGAACTTTTCAACTAAATGTTAATGACATTATTAATTTAAACCTCACTGTGCTAAATCTAAAGTGTTTTATTTTGGTAGCTGAAAGAAGATCTTGTATCCTGCAGTCGACCGTTTTACTATAGGCCTTATAGATACAAGTAGTATTCGCTTCGATAACCTGCATTCTGCTTTTATTGAAAGCAAACGGATACATTTGAATCATTGTTTATGTTGCCGTTTGCTTTGCGGTTCCCTTTAAAATGTTCTCCTTTTTATTGAAAAGTAACGTCGTTAAAATAAAGGTACATGTTTTCATGCGTAAATTATAAATGGTCGGCTAAAACGTTAGTTTGTTCATTGTGGAAAAATATAACATGGATGTGTGGTCGCTACTGAAAAGGAGAAATTAATCGCGGCTTTTATCCTTTTCTCTCCTTTGAATTAAATCGTTTAAACAAATAAATGTTACATATTCCGACAATAATCGAATTTGTATTCCTAATTTACAAGGACGATTGTTAGGAGAGGTGTTCCCATAAGTGAGACTACAACGTGTGAACGGCAAGCTATACCAAACATCACAATATTTAATACGCCCGAATTATTAAAAATATATCATTTTGTGACACCTAAATTACATTTTTAGCAAATATTACCTAGTTGATCTTTTAGACTCATTCACTTAATACTACTTGCAAATTATAATGCCTATCATGCACATATGGTACACTTTAAGTCCAGATTTCTAGTATTCGTATTGTTATCTTAGAAAGTCTTACTAATTCAAATACTAAAATATTTAAATAGAGAACAACTTGACAATGATTGAATTCCTGTGATTGTGACCCGTGTATATAGCAAAATCCTAAATACACCGTTTGGTGGTGCGCCTGTCAGATGCGGAACGTACAGATAAGGTAATAGGTAACAGGTGAATATACTATTGGTATCGGTATCGGATTCGACCCGGAACTATTTTTGGCAATATTAATTATGTGGAAAACAAAAGGGTCTTAAGTGGTGTAAATTTTAATCTACACCATTGTCCTATATTAGCTATATATAAAGTTGAATTCTTTGATTTTTCGTTTTTACCCCATGACGGCTAACAAATTGGACCTCGTTATTTTAGTATCATAGATATGTCTCTGTATGGCTTCCGTAGGAAAATAATCAAATCCATTGAAATATAATTAGTTTATAAAAAGATAAAACATAATAAAAACATTCTATTATCAAGTATCAATTCTGAAAACGTATGTATGATTAGACTAACTTTCGTCAAACTGGGTATTCGTCATTCTCTAAACAGAACATTAATTTATACAAGGTAATTAACAGGATTATCATCCGTTCTCGCTGACAAATGTGTTGTTTACAATGAAGGCGAGATTGTACCGAAGCTGCCGAAAGGAGCTAGGTATGGCAGAACTTGTCGTAGTGTTTGTGGTGATAGAAAACAGTATTGTGTTGAATGAGATTGCCCCAAAATAGACTGTACTGATCCAATTGTTCCAGAAACTGGATGTCCTTGGTGCAATGGTAAGTACAGGATGGAACAGCAATATCAGACATGGCATATACTGTCATTATCTAAATTATCTAGTTGATGATACCAAAATACCCTGTTTAAAGAGGAAGCTTAAGATAACATGTTAGATTTCACAGATGAAAGGCACAAGTTGTCACAATTTTATTTTTTTCATACAGGACTGTGACGTTTTTATATTTCGTCACACACTTAATTTGATAGCAACATGTTGATTGCATATTTCCTAGGCAATCATAGATTATGTAACTGTTCTAAAACTAAGGTAGCAAGTCACTCAAGATAAACAGCTTGAAAATGGAAAGCATTTGATTTGTCATAAAGACTCTTTAAATTATTATGCTTATAAAGAAGGGGCAAATGATACAAGAGAGACAGTCCAACTCATTGATCGGAAATAAACTGACAACGCCATAGCTAAAAATGAAAAAGACAAACAGACAAATAATAGTACACAAGACACAACATGAAAAAACCCGAAGACTAAGCAAAACGAACCCCACCAAAACTGGGGGTGATCTCAGCAGCTCCAGAAGGGTAAGCAGATCCTGCTCCACATGTTTAAATTTGTTTTCGTCTCATGCAAACACAATGAAACCTATTCCAAAAATAAACCATTATCGCTATTTTACACAATTTTCCTTTGATTTTACTGTAATAATTTCTTTTCTCAGTACATTGTATAGTGGTATGAAAAAGATATCGATAGGAACGCATGTGCCGTTGTCAATGTTATTATCAATGGTATCATAGGCAGAATAGCGAGAAAATCAATCTCGTTGAGATAGCCAACGATAATCTATAAGTATCGTCGGTATGGATATGGTTTATAACATACTTTAAAAAAAGGATCCCTGTTGATTAGACGAGAAATTACAATAGGAAGTTTCTTCTTCTTCAAGGCTAAAATTATATATGTTGAGATGATATGTCTTTGGATATTCCCTTTTAGATCTTTTTTACCAAAAAACTCCTACTAACCTTTTAACTTATTTATTTTTATTTTCCACAAAGTAGCAGTCCGTTACTCCTTACGGTTATATGATCGATCAGTACAAACACTCTAATTTGCATAAAAGAAGTTTCCGTTTTAATAGCCGGCACATCCAAAAAACCAACATACATCAGTTCATAAAGACACAACTTCGCCAAGTCAAGGAATTGTATAGTGTCAATTAATGCTTTCACCAAACGTATATACACCATGATACACATATGATAACATGAAATTCGATCGAGTCAATCCAACGTCTAAAAACAGTTCTTCCTCCTTTAACCATTGGCGTGCATTATCTACTACCACAAAGTACATGACTTTGTTTTAAACTTGTCCGTTTTTGCTTTAGAGTAGACAATAAAAAACTGAAAATAAAACTCTTCAACGCTACCAGTCTTAAATTTTTTTTCGGCAAAAACTCATTTCGTCTACAAAAGACTCGGCATTGATGTTCATATATATGAGGTATATATATAAAGCAGAACATGAACGGGTGTTACGTGGTCACTTTTTATGAAAAGAGTCACTCAATCATTCAATGAGTTTATAGGCACTCTTCTGTACACCTCGTGACTCAATAAAGACAACAGTAGTATACCGCTGTTCGAAAGTTATAAGTCGAAGGAAACACATGAAGTATAAGAGTAAAACAACAAAACGACAGAAAAAAACCAAACGACAATTCAACACACACAGAAACGAACTATATGATAACAATTGCCTTCATTTTTCATAAATACTATTCACACACAACGCGTTCATAAAATTATATTTATCTGAAAGCTTTTATGTCCAACACGATAAAACTGATAAAGTGTAACTATACGAATTTACTGACTGCAAAAGTATGTAACTCAGTTTTTGTGTTATATATCTCTACTTGGTATTTCTGATTACCAGAAATGTAGTACATAATTTGACCTGTTTTTATGCTATATTACGGGACATAAGACTGGATTCCAGTTATGTTTAATTACCTTGTCCTATTGATATATAAAATATATAATTAGAACATTTATCTAGACAGGAGAACAACTCTAACAGGACGTTTGTCAGCGGAGAACTGTTAATGTCGTTTGCAATATATGTGGTGGTTCAATATACCTTATAGCTATTTGTTCGCCTTTACTGGACACCACAAACGTTCCAGTATAAATTTGACGTCATACTAGAAACCATATCACGCCACAATGGAAAAGCGATTGTTGAATGATGTCAAAAGTTCAAGCGGGACAGATTATCGGGTCAAACGGGACATATTTCAAAACAGCGATAAGAAGTATGCAGTAGTCTAGAATACAATTTAGATTATAATAAGAGAAGTGCGACTTCAATCATATAGTCCCGAAGACACCAAAAGGATTGATGCCCGCGACACTTGGGTTTTCCCGAAAAATCACCTTACTTCCAATGAGCACGAACAAATTTGATTTCGAAAATATATCTTTTCAAAAGACCAGAACAAGATAAAGTTCTTGATATCTTTCATTTAATTGTTTTCCCCATAAAAAGAGGAAACAAATGTTTAAGTTACAAATATGTATTTCTTACTTACAAAACTAGTATATTTACGATTGGCGAATTTATTTTTCTTATTTATTTTTCATACGTCGTTGAAATTATGATTTTTTTTTATTCATAAAGAACAAGGTACGATAAGGCCCGTTTTTGCCCCCCCCCCCCCCTCTATTTTCTCATTTTGTACGTTTCGTTTTGGAAATCTACTAAATATTCCCTTAGAATTGAAGTTTGTTTGGATGAACTACAAAACCATTAATTTCAGAAAATGGGGGCGGTTAGGGGATAAAAGGGCATCAAAAACGTTAAAAGAAGGGAAAATAACGAGTTTTGGCCATTGCTTCTTAAAATCAAATAGCGTGCGTCTACGTGACCCGGAAAAAATTATGGCGATTTAGACAGCAAAAACAGTTCTCATGACATTGGAATGAAAAAAATCTGGGTCACGTTGGTGCAGGCACTCAAAAATAAAAAAAATGTTGTAAAATCATCTACAAAAAGGATAATAATTACAATATTTAAATAATAACAGAAAGTCAACCCCTCACCTCACCCAGTTGCGAAGATTAGTGGTTTTGAAGTTCATCCAAACAAACTTCAAACATCAGGGATGGTTTTAATATAAAAAGTAGCTTTCCAAAACAGAATTCGAAAAATGAGAAATAAAGGCAACAGTAGTATACCGCTGTTCAAAACTAATAAATCTATGGACAAAAAACAAAATCAGGGTAAAAAACTAAAACTGAGGGAAACGCATTAAATATTAGAGGAGAACAACGACACAACATTAAAATGTAACACACAAAGGGGGCAAAAACGGACATTATCGTACCTTGTCCTTTGCTGTTTATTCGTTTCTAATTTGATATAGAGGCATCGGAGACGGGTAAGAAATCAATTTCTCCAGGTCCATCTCAACACGATTTCAAAAGTGAGTGGTCGTTTTTGTTTTGATAACGACCACATCACCATATAATTGTGTCATTTTTTTAATTTTTTTTTTTTATTTCGACAATTGTTATAATAGAGGGATTACCCATGTTCTAGACTATGAGTATATTTTATATAGTTTTTGTTTGCTTGTCACTTTAAGCAGCAAACTATATATTGTAAGATATACTGTTTCCAGCTTCAAGACATTGATAAAGTTAAAAATAATAAAGCAATGCTAAGGTGAACGCAAATTACCTACTTCATTGTAGAATAAGTTTATAAACCGGTATGGATATTTTTGTGTGTTAAATCTTATTATTTATGCAATCGTATTACGTCTTACGATGTCGTACAAGTCTGCTACTAAAACAAATAAGAAAAGAAAAGGTCTGGTAGCAAGCAACCAATCCTTATATGATGAGTTTGTATCCTCCGGAGCCTATATGGTGAGACTTGCCAAACAGTAAGTTTAGTGTCTTCAGTTTAAAAAATCATTCGTGCTAAGTTTTATATCTTGTTTTTGATTTTCTGGTCCTTTTACTGTAACAAAGAATTTTGTTGAACTGTGCTGTTCTGAGATATTGTTTTCGTTTGATTTTTAACAATATGTTATACTTTTTAAACGTCAGTTCTCTTTAATGACGAATTTATTAGATGGATTACGCAAAACCCATTAAAAATGTTATTGTTGTGCAATTCATCTTCGCTGTCCCGACTTCTTGATAAGAAAAATCACTGTGAACATAAAATTCGAAAAAAAGTGTTTCGCTTCGCTCCACTTGATGGTGGTTTTACAATTTCCCACAATAACGCACAGTTGTTTGTTGTTGTTTTTGGGCAAATGATTGCAATGAAATTTATTTCATGGTTATCACTTAAAACTAAACAGTACACGAAACAATATAAACAAATAAAGACAGAGCAAAGCATCAAGGCAATATTTAACTGCAGAACATGGTGATGCATTTCGTGCTAGTAATTAAAATATCGTTGAATGCTGTATTCCAAAGCAAAGTGGTAACTGCTTAAAGATGGCTAAAAGGATGGGTTTTTTATAGATTTGTATGTGTATTTCTCTGTACTGAATGTTCTTGCGTTCATTTGTACTGTTGTAGTCCTGTCATGTAATGTTGTCATTTAAGTGTTATATTTAACATTGCCATAAATGCGCGAGGTTTGGTTAGTTGGTGTGCTTCCCTCGGTTTTAGTCTGTAACCCGGATTTGTTTTCTCTTAATCGATTTATGAATTTCGAACAGCGGTATACTACTGTTGCCTTTATTTGGCAATATCCGAGTACAAAAACCTTTTAATAAACAACCAAACATCTTTCAAAAGAAAGCTATATACTAACTTTCTTATACTAACTTTCTTATACAAACCTATTCATCTGTGTTCTAGATACTCTTTGTTGCGAAATTAAAAAACTTTCTACATTTTCATTTAAAAAGGTACAATTTGATGTAAACAAACAAAGTATGGGAGATGGCTTGAACTTAGTAAACTCAAATAATTGTCTTTGGCTTTTCATATAACTATTATCTTTGAGACCCAACTGGTGTTTATCTTGTATTCCGGTTATTATTCGATGTTAAAGTTAGAATAAATTCAAAATTGTGAATACAAATTGTAACATCATCGTAGGCCTTCAAGCTTCTGTAACAGATTGTATGAGCTTTTGACTTTTTAAATTATTTGTAATTTATAAGAAACTTTATCACAAAGGCCATCAAACTCCCTGGAGTGGTACAGTAACTATAAAAGTATATGTTACACTAGAATCTATTCAAAATGGACATTCAACTGAAACAATTCTGAGAATGTGAGTATTTTCTGTATATTGTATCTGCTGCATACATTTGATGTTATTTACGAAATAGAACAAACGATTAAGGACGCATATAACATGTTAAAAACAACTGAACATATACCTTGTACTTGTGTGTCAGTTTCTGAACATATCAGACAACTATTGTCTTCTGAGTTTTATTTTACTAGAGAAATATTTCCTATAGTATTTCTTCCGAGTCAAAAAACGGGTTTCAGTGTGAAGCAGAAAATGATCCCTGATCCGACTCTTTCATTTTTATTTATTCATAAAAAGAGCAATCATCTACACAAACACGTAATGGTGAGTACAATCACGATTGTAGTGTCAGTTGTCAATCAACCATTCCATTTCTTTTCAGATCTAAACTGAATCAGGAATAACAGAAATGAGGATCCTTTTGGTTTGCTTCTTGTTCGGTAAGTTTATTGAAAATACGGCATAAACGTAAATAAAACAGCTTATTGATAGAAGAGGTCAAATGTTGTGAGTATTTTGATCTATGGAATATAACTAATGTTGTCAGCAAGAATACTTTTAGACGCACATGATTACACCAAACCTTCAAGAGAATTATTTCACGAATGTAACATTGTGCCAATCACACAAAGAATATTTTATCACAAATCATTACTTATGTATAAGACAAAAAGGCTTAGCTCCAGAATATATGTCCAGTCTTATTGTATCAGCTTCTGCAAACCAAAAATATAATACGCGATTTTCATCCTCAGATTATTTTATAATTCCAAAACCAAATACAGAGTTGTATAAGTCTAGCTTCTCGTACACTGGACCAAAATTGTGGAATGCTCTTCCTAATTCAATCAAAATATTAAATACAGTATCAAAATTTAAACACAAATACAAATCTATGTACTTTTAACATTACCATCATATTTGTACTGTAATACCATATCAGAATTGTTTATTGTATTTTAAATTGTATTTAATCTTTATTCATCATTATTATTGATGCATTGTTTATTTTTAATGTAATTATTATTGTATCAAGAGAGCCTTATTGAAAATTGGTGTAATCCAAATGAGTTACTCTCTCTAAATAAATATATTATTATTAAGGTCTTTCCTTTTACAAAAGGGAAAGACCTTACTGTATTTCTTCTGTTTATTATTATTATTATTATTATTATTATTCTTCCGCCAAACTTTGACGAAGTTAGCAGCCTAAACCGTAAGACGTGTCGCTTTCATGTTCACACTTTGTATCGGTGTCATGAATACCTATCTGGAACTCACCCTGTTAGTCGAAATATTTTGTCGGTTCGGAGTAATCCCTCCGAAACCAAAAAACCTTGTTATCGTTCCAACACCGTAACCATAATAGGTAGAAAAAAAACAAAGGGTGAAATTTGTTCAGGACCAGACCCCGGTTCTTCGTTACATTTGGATCGAAAAGATTCAACGACTCATTGGTAGGGTTATGCCCCTATGAAAATTAACCGGTGTCGGTGGACCACCAAAACTCAGAAACCGTAAGTCGTAGAGACCTAGGATCTTCACCATTCATCATCAATTCATGTATCTTCGAAAAATATCTCAAGGTCAAATTTGTATGTTGACCTTGACCTTTGACCTTACACCTTGTTATGGAATAATCTCAGCAACCATTATACTTACAGAAGTTTTAAATAGTGGAAAATGTTTGGGTCATTACCGTGCATTTTTGTTACATTTTGACCGAAGAGATTTGACCTTTTTTTAAGGGGCATAAAGCCTGTTTTAGGTTTCTGAAAACACAAAATCAGCTTTTATTATATAACCAAAGGTCCTAGACCCTTGGGGTCTTCAGTAATGGCATTGGGGATTAATGACCTTGCCAAAGGTCAAAAGGTCAAAGGTCAAGGTCATGTCCCAGAGTGCGAATTTAGTGTTTTTAACCTTATATAAAGGATTTTTAGTGTGTTTTCGAGCTTTTTATGGTTGACCTTGACCTTTTCAATACATTCTACGTCTGTTGGAACATGTATTTTACATTACAAAAGGAAAGACCTCTCAATTGTTCAAGAACAATTGACAGTTTAATTATTATTATTATTATTATTATTATTATTATTATTATTATTATTATTATTATTATGTGTCTTTTGTAGACGAAACGCGCGTCTTGCGCAAATACAAAATATCAATTCTAATATATATGATGAGTTCATTATTTGAGGACAAGTTCGGTAATTTCCTGGTGATAAAGTAAGAAAGTATGCACAAACTAATGTTTCGACTCCCTCAAACAAACTTGATCTCAGATTATTTTTATGTTCCGACACCCCTTAACTTCTCTGGGTACTTATATATCATGACTTTCAAGTGTTTTGGTTTAAGTGTTCCTGATGACATTAAACCCAGAAAAGCGATTTTGACGGACATAATTTATTAAGAGTAATTTTTCGAAAAGAAGATAGCCTTAATAATTGTAGATAGACAATATTTGAGTGCGGCTGAATTATCGTCACTTAACCAAAGAGAAGTCAATTATTGCGATGCAATTTCATATTTCTAAAATTGGCAGAACTGACAACAAAAAACCAGGTTCAACCCTGCGGGTTTTTTTTTCTAAAAATGTCATGTACCAAGGCAGGAAAATGGCAATTGCTATCTTATACTTCATTTTTGTATGTGTTGAATTGTTATTTGTTTAATTTTGCACAATTTGAATTTTTTAAATACTAAGGCTTTTCTACCTCAATAATAAATTACCTTAGCGGTATTTGGCATAACTTTAAGGAATGTTTAGTCCTCAATGCTCATCATCTTCGTATTTTATGAGGCTTTGTTGACATTTTTTTATTCGAGCGTCACTGATGAGTCTTTTGTAGACGAAACGCCCGTCTGGCGTAAATAAAAAATTCCAACCCTGGTATCTATAATGAGTTTATATAGTTTTTCTGTTGTTTCGTCGTTTTCCTCTCAATCGATTTATGACTTTCGAATAGCGGTATACTACTGTTGCCTTTATTTACCTTTATTAGATATAAACAAAAGTAGATTATACATACATTAAAAATAATGTGTTACTTAACAATTGAAAAATGTTATAATCCGATTAAATTATGCACAGTTTTTATTAAAGGTAAAGTAATTATAGTTACTGGTCGATATTAATCCTTATTTTGAAGTTGTCAGAACTACTCGATATTAGATATAAACAAAGGAGAATCTACATACACATGATACATTGGACGTATTATGTTACTAAAGTTATAATCTGATTGATTTATGCACAGTTTAAAAAAAGTAAAATCACAAAAATACTGAAATCCGTGAAAAATTAAAACGGAAAGTCCCTAATCAAATGGCAAAATCAATAGCTCAAAAACATCAAACGAATGGATAACAACTGTCATATTCCTGACTTGATACAGGGTTAAAAGGGTAATTATAGTTACTGTTATAACTGATTGATATTAATCCTTATTTTGAATTTGACAGAAGTAACCTTATTAATTATAAACAAGAGAAGAATTAACATACATTGAAAATAATTTGTTACCTAAGTTAAAATCATATTGCATCATGCACAGTTTAGAAAGGGTAATAATAGTGATTGTTATAACTGATCAATCTTGGTACTTATTTGAACAAAAGACGACACTTTCATAATGTACAACTACATAAACTATTAACTGAAAATGTCAAAGGGGCAAACAGTTGATGTATAAAAACCAAAATCGAATGAAAATAAAAGTAATCTTTTAGAAGCATAGCACATTCCGAAAGGAATAAGTAGTGGAAAACAATTAAAAAGATAGAAAAATAATAAAAAATAATTCGAGATGAAAACAATTTGATGAGATATATTGTTTTAAATACAAAATTGTTTCATAGGATTATCATCTATTCTCGGTGACAAATGCATTGTTTACAAAGGAGATGAGAAAATACCAAGTCTTCCTAGTGGCGCAAGATATGGCAGAACATGTCATCATGTTTTGGGAGACAAAAACATATACTGTGTTGAATTGGATTGCCCCAAAACAGACTGTTCTGATCCAATTGTTCCAGAAACTGGTTATCCTCGGTGCAATGGTGTGTAGAGAGTGAAATACAATTGTTAGCCAAAATTACCTAAATGCCTGTAAAAATATATAAATTCTAACATTTGCATTTTGCATATGGCATTTGTTTTTAAATTCTTCGTTGTTATAGTTTATAAAGTTTATGTTTTCATTGTCTCTATGGAAACTATAGTTCACATGTTTTTTCTTTTATTTTGTCTTTTATGATCTGTCATTTAAAACCCCGAGCTCATAAGTACCATCACGGATTATCTCGAATTTCTGGTAACTGTTCGGAAATAAAATAAAATACGGAAATTACACATTTATTAAGACAGACAATGGTATTTTGTTGAATTGTTCGCTTATTATTCGCATTTTAAAACATGTTCGAACATGATATGCAGCTAACAACATTTGATCATATCAAAATTCGTTTTGATTTCAAATTTACAAATTGATTATATCTGATGGATATAATTTACCGCAGTGGTCAAAAATTATTACTACTTAAGAAAAACATAGTTATGTGTATTTTTCTTGTTTCAGGTACATGTGTCAATGGCGGTAGAGTGTTCAGAGAAAACGAGCATTTTATATGTGCTGATGGATGTAATTCATGTACATGCTCCTTTACCACATGGATGATGTGCTATAAAAGTGGACCACCTGAAATATGCAAAAGCCATGAGGAATAATAAATACTTTGAGATCTTTTTTGTGCTTTTATCGTTATTGCTAAAGCTTTTGATACAGTTTAGAAAATTATCGCACCGCGGGTAAAATATCACGTTGTGATTGGTTTAGCAAGGTCACGTGGTAACCCCTATGAGACCGAATGTTGTTTTGTTACATTGTTTATTTTTCAACAAAACGCTGCAGAAAAAGTCCAGTGGGCGATAAATTCGTTATACGGTTAACTACTGACCTCCCACGGATATATAGAGGGTGGCGGATCCAGAAATTTTCATAAGTGGGGGCCTACTGACTGACCTAAGAGGGGCCCGCTCCAGTCACGCTTCAGTGATTCCCTATATAAGCAACCATTTTTTTTCACAAAAAGGGGGCCCGGAAATCCGCCTCTGAATAAAAATATGGATTTTACTAACCCCTTTATGGATCCGTAAGGGGTGAATAAAATCCATATTTTACTAACCCTCTATGGATCCGTAGGGTGTCAGTAGCGAACCATATAAGACCCCGTTCACACTAGCTTTTTTTTAATCGATCTAATTTGAATCGATCTAAATAAAACCAGTTAGCGTTCACATTATCTTTAATCATAACGATCTCTACCGGTCTAAACCGATCCACTGCGTTCACATTACAATTAAAAACGCAATCGATCTAACCTGTTTACCCGTAATCTGTAAATAGAACTGATTTATTAAATTCATCTATTGATACTCTGACACACACACTTGGAAAAAAAATGGATAAAGTTATTGTTTCTCTTAAATCAAAAGTTAACATTTTGGTACATGTGTTATTGCCGCGTTTTCTTTAATTTACAACACGACGAAATATTGCGGTTCCTGAAAAGAAAAAAAAATCATCATAAGAAAAGAAGACATAGATTTCGCAAATCTATGCGATGGCGAAGACAAAATGCTTTCAGTTTGTTTTAAATGTCTGTTAACAGAGAAATATGGGTTAAACAACGAACCTCTGAGATAGTTTTGGCGCTGTACATGCGCATACGTTATTTTCGATTCAATCGTACTAGTTTAAACCGATCTCTGCGTTCACATTTAAAGTAAGATCGGTTTATTTTAGATCGATTCAAACTAAACTACCTCTTTTGGTGTTTTAGTTTAGACCGATTGAAGATCGATTCAAAGCGTTCACATTGGCCCTTAAATCGATCTAAAGTGAACCGGTCTAGTTTAAATCGATAAAAATGTCCTAGTGTGAACGGGGTCTTACTTATAATGGCATGCTGCAAAAATTACTATTAAAATAAATAAAACCTTTGATAACTTTTTGTGCTTTTATCG